>NC_142338.1:41424375-41730000 GCF_054954075.1 Amborella trichopoda
TTTATTTTATTTTTATGAATTTTCATATTTCATTCTTACGTGCAGTACATGTAATCCAACTAGTGTAATTAAAATACGAAGAAGACAAAGTATACAAACTTATGTAATTAAAATACGAAGAAGACAAAGTATACAAACTTATGGTCTAAATAATCTTCTAGGCAATGGTACTTCACTTTTCATAATGTAATCACTGAAATTGGTTATGTAGCCAATAGATTAGACCATTGTGTATATAACTGGAATAGTGAGAGCAATTTTGATCTTATCATTATATGTCGATGATATTTTGCTAGCTAATAATAATATTGGCATGATTAATCATACTAAATCCTGGCTAACTTCCTATATTAAGATGAAAGATATGGGAGAAACCTCATATGTATTGGGCATTCAGATAACAAGAGATAGGAATTCGAGACTTATATGTTTATCTCAAGAAAATTAATTTAGAAAGTATTTTTAAAGAGATTTAAGATGGAAATATGCAAGCACATAGATACACCCGTTTGCAAAGGCTTGAAATTTTAAAAGAAAAGGTGTCCATTTAATGATAGTGACAAAACTAAAATAGAAAGAATTACATACGTTCAAGCTATAGGATATATAAATTATGTCATGTTGTGTACAAGACTTGATTTGAGTCATGCATATAGTTTTGTGAGTAGATTTCAGAGCAATACTGGGATGGCTTATTGGCAAACCGTAAAAATGATACTCAGTTATATTTAGAAAACAACAAACTACAAAATGTACTTCCAAGCTGATAAGTTAAAGGTTACTGGGTACTGTGATGCACATTTTGCAGGAGACCTAATAGAAAGTCAACCTCGCGACTTGTAGTTCTCTTTGGAGGTGGATGTGTTTCTTGATCTAGCAAGAAACAATAATTTGTAGCTCGGTATACTATGATAGCCAAGTATATTGATTATAACATTGCTATAACTTATGCCGTCTAGATTACACGTTTTATATATGATTGGAAGCTAGATATAGCCGACAGACCTGTTAATTTTTTTTATGATAATCAGGCCGCCATCTCATCAATGAAAAATAAAGCTTATAGAGTAAGCACATTGAAATTGATTATCATTATATTTATGATATTATTGAAAAGAATGAAATAATTATAAGTTATTTGTCATTATCAGATATGATTGCAGACCCTTTTAACAAAGGGATTAAGTGCAGAAATATTATCAAAGCATGCAACTTTGATGAGACTTAGGAACATCTAAGTTAAGAACTCTCAAATGGGATGTTTTTTTTTTATGTTTTAGTCATGAGAGAAAAGCCACATTAGCGTGAAAATTCCCATAACATGACTTTGGATATTTTTTGTATCATAAAATGCATAATCGCACTAGCATGAAAAGCCTCATGACAAATATATGCTCATATATGTTAAACCCACTAAATGATATAGACTTTATGATATTTCAATGTATTCGGCCCTCATGGCCAAGTGGGAGACGTTGGTACGTGTAGGTGGCTATGGGGCATCACATGTGCTCTATTTTTCTCTATTAATATAATTAATATTTATCATAAAATGATCATATATTTTTAGTGTTTATCATTAAAAGACTTTTTAAAGGGAGAAGATATTTTTTCAACAGATAGAAGATAACTACCCATCACTCAAGTAACGAGGTCACATTCTCAGAAATTCTAAAAAGAAAAGCCGAATGTTAGATAATGGCTCCTCTCATTTGTTTATAAGTTAGGGTTTCATGGCTATGAAGAGAGACACAGAGAAAAACTAAAGAGTTCTCAATAGTTTTGGAAAAGCCCTTGTCATTGCAATTTACAATCTAACGACACTACCTTCAATACCTATGATTTTTTTAAGGGTTATCTCCTCCTCCTTTAAAGAGTTCACCAGAGTTTTGAACTCGTGCTACCCACTCGAATCCAAAACTTAAATCTAAACCCAAATCCGAATCAAGTCAACATGCTAACACGTCAGGTTGACCCGCCCCAATTGTCACCCTTAGGGGAGAGGGGTGTAAGGGTCATTTATTATTAGTCCTACATCGGATGGGAAGGCGAAGGGGAAACCAACAACTTTAAAATGGAGTTAAAGGAAAACGGCAAAGTATGAGGTACCCACTGGCATATGCGGTTGTGGGCCCACATAGGTGAATAGTGATGAACTTTAAAGGGGAGGAGATAACCCTCCAAAAATCCCAAGTATTGATGACAATGTCATTAAATTGTAAATCGCACAGAGTAAGGCTTTTCTAGAACTATTGATAACTATGTAGTTTTTCTCTATATGTCTTTCCATAGCACCATGAAACCCTAACTTATAGAGGGATGAAAGGATGCTGTTATCTAACGTTCGACTTTTCTTCCTGGAATATCTGAGAAGGTAACCCTCTTTACATAGGAGATGAGTAGTTATCTTCTATTCGTTAGAAAAAGTATCATCTCTCTTTAAAAAGATTTTTAGTGATAAACACTAAAAATCCTTATAATTTTAGGATAAATATTAATTACATTAAAAAAAATATATGGCATATGTGAGGCTCCAAGGCTACCCACATGTACCAACATCTCCCACTTGGCCATGAGGGCCAGATACATTGTAATATCATAAAGTCTATTTTACTTAGTGGATTTAACATCTATGAGTATATCCTTGTCATGAGGCTTTTTATGCTAGTGTGTGGTCGGGCTTGGATTTATCTCGCTCAGACTCCCTCAAGGACTCGGGTTAGATGAACCCCCTCTCGGACAATCGCTTGACTCGCAAGCATGTGTGCACCTCATGTGCCACGTGCGAATAGGCATTTCCAATGGTGAGAGGATTTTAAAGCAATGAAAATGTGGATTCGAACACCTACCTCACCGCAGTTGAGTTCATGGTATACGTTCGGGCTACTGCCCTCTTAGATCAATGACGAAAGCCCTATGGTTGTTCAGCAGCGCGATTGGAATTCGGTCCCCTCTAAAATCAACACCTCACTAGACCCTCACAAAAGGACTGCTAATAGAATCCACTTATGATAAACTCCTCTCTGGTGCTCTTATAGGTTAATGGTTTTAGTTTTGGAGTAGAGTGGTAGGAGAAATAGGTAAGAAAGAGATGAAAGAAAAGAATAAGAGGAAGTTGATAAGGACTTGGTTTTAGAGATGAGAAGAAGCAGAATAAGAAGAAGAAGAATATGATGATGATGATGAAGAAGTAAAAGAAGTGAGGAGATGACCCGAAAATTGGGCAGCCTCCCGACGTAACCTCTCCTAAGAGGTATTACCAGAGACAAGAAAAAGCACCAGGCTCGAAGCCATGTTACCCAGAGGGTTTGGAAAGTGGAGTTACAAGACTGAGCCTATAACTATGTCATTAACCCAAAGAGCCCCCTAAAAGTGATCCAGAGAGGGAAGAGAAGAGAGAGAGAGACCAAAATAGATGAAAATCGTTCACAACTCAAACAATATAAGACCCGGTAGTTAGAGCAATGTAATGGTTAGAGCTTTAAGAAAAGCTTGCTTAGGATGACCTCAACCCGAGTAATCGAGAGCAAGAGAATCAGTGTCTCGTATGACTCAACTACACTGTACAAGCTGATGGTTAGCATAGTAGTCCAATAGTTAGAACCCTAGGGAACTATCTTAAGAAGGCCCCAAGTTGAGTGCTCAAGGATGAAAGAAGCAGTGAGTAAAGAGAGAAACAAAGAAATGATGAAATAAAAATAAAATGAAATGAGTAAATGGGAGATGAAGATATGAATTAGAGAGAGGGAAGTATTAAAGTGCGAAAGAGAAGAGTTAAAAGGGATTAAAAGAAAATGGCCCCACCTATGGTGCCGGTCTGGGCTTCGAGTGAGACGTGAGAGACGAGAGAGAAGAGAGAAAGGGCTGGACCAGGTCTGGGCTTCGGGTGAGACTTGAGCTTGAGAGAGAGACGAGAGAGAAGAGAGAAAGGGCTGGACCCATCTTAAGTGCGGGTCTAGGATTTAGACGTGGTGGGGGAGTGAGACAGGGATGACAGAGATGAGAGAAAGATCTGGATCCGCCTATAGTGTAGGTCCGGGCTTTAGACGAGGTGAGAGAGTGAGAGAGAATAGAAGAGAGGGGAAAGAGAGAGCTGGACCTGCCTTAAGTGCGGGTTCGAGCTTTGGACGAGGTGAGAGAGAATAAATAAGAGGGGAGAGAGAGCTAGACATAAAGTGTGGTTTTGAGCTTTCGGATGAGAGGGAGGGTGAGGGAGGAAGGAAAGAAGAGAGGGAGGAGTCGGACCCGCCCTAGGTGCAGGTCCAAGAGTTTTAGACGAGAGAGAGAGAGAGAGTGGAAGAGAGAGAGAAAGGGAGAGGCTCGGACCCACCCTGAGTCCTAGCAAAGGTGAAAGAGAGAAGGAAGAGAGAGAAAGAGAGAAAGAAGAGAGAAAGAGAGAAAGAAAGAGAAAAAGAGAGAGAAGAGAAAAAGAAGAGAGAGAAAGGGAGAGAAAAAGAGAAAGAAGTAAGGAACAGAGGAGAGAGAGAAAAAGAGGAGAGAGAGTGGACCTAGAATGGATTTGAGCCTAGGTACACCTTCATTGGTCCCTTTGCATGCATTTGATAGAGAGATGTATTGGTCCGTAAGGGTAAAGACTAGGGTCTAGGGTCTAGGGTCTAGGTATATGGCTTAGGTGAGTTGGTTTGAGGTATGGTGTATGGGAACTAGGATGTATGGGATAAGGTAAGATATATGATAACTAAGGGTTATGGAGTACTATGGTGCATGGAGTAGGATTGGATGTAGGAATTCTAGGGTTGGATGTAGGATGTATAGAGTAGGGTTGATAGGAGTTCTAAGGAGTATGGAAGCTAGAATGTATGGGAGCTAGTGTTGGGAGTTGGGAATCCTAAAGAAGTTGGAATTTTGCGTTCTAGAGAGTGAAGGTTTCTTAGGGGTATTTTCTCTCTCTAGGAAATGACTCTCTCATCTCATATTGAATCTTGAATTTGGAATCAAAGCAAAAGAGCAAGCCTAAGCTCTCAAGCTCATCTCATTAATTTCCAAAATTCTCAAGAGTTTTTAAGAGTCCTTCAAGGGTGATCATTACAATTGACTTAAGTTCCTTATATAGAGCAACCCCAAAACAAGAGTTGATTGTCCAAAAACAACTAGAATTGTCAAAAAATACACATTTAGTGAATTAAAATAATAATCCTAATTTTGAAATTAATGACTATCCCTCCACAAGGGGCCTCTTACCATTTCAAGGCCTTAGGACCTTCTTCGGATGTTTACGGTGGCAATTCGAGCTATCAAATGTTGTAGAATTAATGCTTGAACTATTATGCACATTTTAATACCCTTTGATCGTCTTGAAACGGATTTTTAAGGAAGAACCCAAAATCTGACCAAGTTCCATAAACTTGTGATTCTTCGATCACCGATTCGGAACTATCCGTGATGTTTCGAGACTTCATTTTGTGATAAATTTCGTCCATTTTGGTCTCCATTTGAGCGTGTTCCAATTTTGGAAAGTCATCAGAAAATAAGATTCCGACGACCGAAAAAGTATGCCTTTTTTGACGTCAAAATTCAGTATCATCCGGCCTCCAATATTGTACAAAAATTATATCAAACTATAACTCTTCGAAGCACGATCGCAACTAATCCACACTTACAATGATCCGATGTCGGGATCTTGAGCTATGGCCTCTCAAAGAATGGGATGCTCCTCTTTTTAAAATATGAATTTTCATGTTTTGAGCCCATCTTTTCTCTAAGAATTCTTTCCTTTTGGGCCACGCCCTGATGCATGCATATGTCAAAACAAACTTATCGTCGAGATCTAGCTCGTGTCCAAATTTGAACTTAATTTGACCCAAAATGAGCAAGTTATGAGCACTTGAAATTTATCCTGAAATGAGAAAACACAGTTTCTATAAATGGAAACTGGTTCACCGAGGCTGTACCGCAATTGTGTAAAACCCCAAGTTTTTAGTAATTGAGGCCCAAAATGATCTTGAAAAGTCTGATTGAGTCGAAATTTAGTACTTGGACTTTTATTGACTTTTCGGATACAATGGCGGTAGTCTGATACTGTTTTAAGACAAAAAAAATTAGGGCTTTAGTTATAGGGCCTATTTTCAGTATGATAGAAACTGGATTTGAAAACTAAGCTTCGTCTTGATCAACTCAAAACTTGTCATAACGTGACAAAATTTTATGAGTGTTTTTAGGGTATCCAAAGTTACCCTTTCATATAATTTGAGGCCATTCCAACACTTTTTTAAATGTCGCCTAATATCAGGCTTATTGCTATAGTGTTCTCGTAGTCTGGGGGCGTCTTGAGCACCAACAAGATCAGGTTACTACCATCTCTCTCCTTAGGCATGCCGGGGATATAAGTACGTCGAAAATGACGTATAACAGTGTCGTTATGCATCTCATGATACAAAAAAAAATCCAAATTCATGTCATGGGGTTTTTCACGCTAATGCGGCTTTTCCTTTCATGACTAAGACATCAAAGAAAAATAACTCATTTGGGAGTTCCTGACTTAGACATTCTTAGGTCTCATCAAAACTACATGCTTTGATAATATTTCCGCACTTAATACATTTGTTAAAGGGTCTGCAATCATATCGATGATGGCAAATAACTTACAATTAATTTATTATTTCCAATAATATTATAAATGTAATGATAATCAATTTCAATGTGCTTACCCATGGAACAAAATGATCCATTTCTAATAGTTGAGATGCAGCCTGATTTTCAAAGAACAAATTTACAAGTCCGTTTGCAATATCCAACTTGAAATCATTTATGAAGCATTTAATCCCATAAAGCATTACTTGAGCAATGCTATAAGCAATATACTCAGCTTCTATAGTATATCGAGATACACAATCTTGTTTCTTGCTAGATCAAGAAACACATCCACCTCCAAAGAGGAATACAAGTTATGAGGTTGATTTTCTATCATTTGGGTCTCTTGCAAAGTCTGCATGAGTACCCAATAACCTCTAAATAATCAGCTTGGAAGCACAATTTATAGTTTTTAGTTTTCTAAATATACCTGAGTATTCTTTTTACAGTTTGTCAAGGAGCCATCTTAGGATTACTCTGAAATCTATTCACAAGATCATACGTATGACTCAAATCAGGTCTTGTACACAACATGACATAATTTATACATCCTACAGTTTGAGCGTATAGAATTCTTCCCATTTTAGATTTGTCACTATCATTTGATAGACACATTTTCTTTGACAATTTCAAGCCTTTACAAACAGATGTATCTATGAGCTTGCAATTTTTCATCTTAAATCTATTTAAAATATTATCTAAATAATTTTGTTCAGATAACCATAAAAGTCTTTTACTTGTATTTCTTATTATCTCAATGGCCAATACATATGAGGCTTTTCTCATATCTTTTATCTCAAAGTGGGAACTTAGCTATGATTTGGTGTGGTTAATCATGGCAATATCATTACCAGTTAGCAAAATATCATCTACATATAATGATAAGAGAACAAACTTGCTCACATTATTCTAAACATATACACAATGGTCGAATCCATTGGTGATATGATCAATTTCAGTGATAGCTTTATGAAAAATAAAGTATCATTGCATAGAAGACTATTTTAGACCATAATTTCAGTGATTACTTTCAAGATAGTAAGGTCATATTTCCTACTAGTTCATAATTCATAGGGAGTCAAGTCTATAGATTTAGTTGGAACACGATTAATGATGTACATTGCAGTATTGAGAGCCTCAACCCAAAAATGAGGTGATAAATCTGAATGACTCATCACAAACCTAATCATATCCATTAGAGTTTTACTTCTTCTTTCATTTACACCATTTTGTTGTGGTATATATGAGAATTGTGGTTTGGTGAATTATTCCATGCTCCTTATAAAATTTGATAAATAAGATTGAGCAATATTCACCTCCCTTATTTATTTGAATAATTTTAATATGTATACCAAGGCTTTATATTTTTTAAATGTTTCTAATGCATATGACTTTCTATCAATTATGTATACATATCCATAATGAGAATAAACATCTATAAATGTTATGAAATATTTCATACATCTATGTGTTTTTACATTTAATGGAACACATATATTTGAGTAAACACTACTAAGTAGTTCACTAGACCTTTTTCCTTTAGAAAAATGTTTCTCAGTTAGTTTACCAGAAATACATGGCTCGCATGTTTTGAACACAATATCTCTTATGTTTGGTAGCAAGCCTCTTTTAACCATTTGATTAATTTTTCTTTATTTATATACCTTAAGCTTAAGTGTCATAAATATGAATCATCCACACACACATAAGAATCAAAAGAAGCATCAATATACCTATAATAAGATGAATTTTCATTAATGTTCAATCGGTGTAAATTGCCAACTTTAGTACCATACACCAATGCTCTAGAATAATTTCCAATTGTGACCTGACCAGACCTAAACCTTCTTTCATAACCTTTGTCGTCTAGCCTAGAAACACAAATCAAATTGTGCCTCATATTGGGCGCATACAAACTATTAATCAATAGGATATTCGTTCCTCTTGATAAACATAGCTTAAAAGTATCGACACTATATCGACATCGAAAGTATAAACATTCGCTGGTTACTAGCTGTGATCTCTTTCAACTTTGTGAATCTGTCCTTGGTTCTTGAGACATGTCGAGTTGAAGCGGAGTTGACCCACCAATTCCTTAGGTCATGATCGGCAACTATTGATTCTAAGACTACGCAAATCAAGTCCTTTCTTTTATTTTGAAAACTATTATTATTCCAAGTATTGTTGTTATTCTTGCTCTTATTTTTATGTTTCCGCTTAGGACAATTAAACTTGATGTGTCTAATTTCTTTACAATAAAGGCATGTCTTGTTAGTCTTATACTTTGGATTTGTAAACATTTTCCCTTATCCCGTAAACATATTATTGTTATGATTGTTGTAAGGTTTTTTGGAAAATTGAGACAATGAACTTTGAGCAAAATGGAACTCAATTGACTTCTTTTTTATTCTTCTCTCAGATTCAATTCTAATGTGCATGGGAATATTCAACATAGTTATCCCTTGTGTAGAGTCATTCAATGCAATTACAACGGGCTCCCAAGATGGAGGGAGACAATTAAGGACAATGGACACTTGCATGTGATCATGGACTGTATTCCCAACCTCAATAAGGTCCTTTACAAGTATTTTCATTTTGTTGACACGTTCGATCACTGAGTCTGATTTCTTCTTTCTGCGTGATTTATATTTTTTTAATAGTAATTACACATGGATCTCAGAAGTGGTTCCATACTTTTTAGATAGGGCACCCATCATACTTTGAATTGTAGTGTGGTACTTAAAGACTCTAATTAAGTCGTCATCCATAAAACTCAACATAGTGTTCCTAGCTGCTTTTTCATCTTCTAACCATTTGTCAAGTCCTTTTCTGGCTTGATCATTGGCATTAGGCTCCAAAATTGGTGGTTTTGTATTTAGAACATTGTCCACACTATCTTGGAAGATAATGCACCCAATTTTTCTTTTCCACATAGAAAATTAGTTCCGTTGAGTTTTTCAAATTTTTATAGTTCTGCCATCACTAGCTTATATGCCATTTTAAGTTTTAAATTTTGTCTAAAATTATAAAGGTATAAAATATAGGCAAATTGAGTTAAAAAATTTAGTTGTTTTAGAATAGGTTGGCTGCTAGTCAAATATAAAAGTTGTCGACTCTATATAGGCAGTAACTTCAATGAAGAATAGTCTCGAACAATTTTATGTCCACATTGTTGTGATGCAAGAAACAAAAAAAAAAAGAAGAGGAAAAGGCAATAAACAACTTCATGCAATTTTTGCACAAGACTAATTTTCATAAATATACGAAGGGTGAAGGTTGTATAGAGCCGAGGCTCTAAACAATCCAATAAGAGCCCACCTTCAAATAGTGTCGAGAAATGTGGTTTCACTATTGGAAATCTTTGTGATAGCCTTAAATTATATTTTTATATTTAATTATAAAATTTAAAGCTTCAAAAATAGTGTAGATCGATCAGATCTATGAAAACTTGAAACTCTTGAAATTTGACAGTCCAAAAATGTGTTACAATATGCACTATTTTTAAAACTTGAAATCCAATCTTTTTCTCATGTCCATATATGTTGATGTCGAGATGGTCAATTTCAAGATATTTGGGTACCAAACCAACCACTTCTAATGAAAATGTTAGGTGGGCTTTAATTTGATTATTTAGAGCCTCAGCTCTACATAAACTTTTTTCGTATATGAATTTGTTTTAGCTCTAGGGAAAGTCTACAATGATATTTGATATTTTCAACAAAAAAACATGGCATAACATAATCATGTAAAAAAAAAAAAAGTTCGCAAAATCAAGATCATAAAATTTTCTTACTTAAAAAAACCAAATGATAGAATAATTATGCAAGGCAATGAAAATTATGATGGAAATAGAATAGGTAGAAAATCCCTAAATTATAAACCACAAAAATGCATGCAATTGTTATGTAAACCGTCACTCAAACAGTTGATGTGTACATGACAGTTTTCAATATGGGAAAGTATATGATGAGAGCATTTACCTCTTGTATAAGGTGGTCGAAAGAAATTTTCTCAAACTTTATGACATACCCAAACTATCAGATTTCACATCAAATGACTCTAAGTAATTATGACTTCTCTATACCAAAGGTAAATGGCCTCATTGTATACAATACCTTTCAATATTCCTTAAAAGATGTGCTCCAATTTCAGCAGCCAAAGATGAAAGAAAGAGGAGCAGCACTACTATTATCAGCAGTGAAGAACAAGTCTTTTTATCAGCAGTGAAGAACAAGTCTTTTATCATTCTCTTCAAAGTTTGAGCACGCAAAAATAAGTGTTTTATTCTATCTTTAAAGATTGATTTTTCAATTCGTTTAGGCATTGAATATCAGTGCATTGTCTCTCTCTCTAAAATTTCAACAATAGCACTCTCTCTCTAAAATTACAGTAGTAAAAAAAAAAAAACCCTGGTTTCTATTGCAAAGCCACAGACCTACTTGTCACCTAAAAAATTTTCCTTGAAAGAAGAGAGAGACCCACATTAACAATAAAAAGATGCAAGAGGGAAAACAAAACGATGCAAGATCTCTTACCCAATAGCAAACCCACATAGCACCATGTGACCCTCTAAGTCGTTTAAAAATAAGGGAAAACAGGATTAAAAAACAAAAAAAAGTAGAGAGAGAGAGAGAGAGAAAAGTTAATTGTGAACCCAAGGAAAACGTACCACAAGAGATAGATTATACCTAATTTGTTGACTGTAACCGATGGTAACAAATGCACACAGAAATGGCCTGGTTTGCCGATATTTATAAGAAGTCTCCAATCAACTATTAAAACCCTGACTTAATGTTTTACTGTGTATCTTCATAGCCATGAAACTCAACTTAGAGAGATGTGAAGAAATTATTCTCCAACAATCCTAACTTATAAGATGAGAAGAAGTTGGAAAAAAAACTTTCGTGAAATCTCTAGACATTTTTTTATAGATGGGTAGTTATTTTCTCTCTTGAAAAAAACTTTCTTGAAATCTCGACATTTTTTGATAAGAAATGGGTAGTTATTTTCTATCTCTTAGAAAAAAAAACTATCTTCTCTCTAAAAAATCATTTTAGTGATAAACACTAAAAATATCTTATAATTTTAAGATAAACATTAATGAAAAAAATAAGACATATATGAGACCCCATAATAAAAAATATAACACATGAAACCCTATGAAGCCCCATAACGACCTCCACATACCAACAAATACTATATACGTTCTTAAAGCCAAAAAAAAGTAAGTCAAAGGGCCCCAAGGATTTAATGAAACTTTTTGAGATAAATTTATGCCACAAGATATTTCTAATGAAAAAGTATAGAATGAAACATTTCTAATGGAAAAATATATAATGAAACCATTTATCTTCCGAAACATTAATTTTGACCATATTAAACTTGAATAACTAAAATTATTCCATTGACCAATGACTTCAAAAAAAAACTTTCTTGATATTTGTAATATCATAAATCATTAAAGATAAATGATCTCTTTATATATAATCCCATTTCTAATAGGATAAGATTGCATACAATTTCATGCCATACGGAGATATTTTTTCTTTTATCATATATTTTCTTAACCCCAGAGCGGGAACTCCGCTCCACGCATTTAATGCTAACCATGAAATAGCTCAACAACCAAACTAGGAAAATGCCTCCTCTCCTCTAGAACTAAAAGTAACACATCCATTGAAGGAGAAAAGTTTGGTCCGTCCGCACCTGTTACCATGCGGGCTTGAAGATCTACACCATCCACCAAAAAAAGCGTAGATCTATACTATAAATAATAGTCTTCCAAAGGAGTAAAATCAACAGTTCAAATATTTCTCCAAGAAAAAAAAATATCATTTATAGTACTAAATTTTATTTATTTTTACATATTAATAACCTACATGTAAAAGATTATATATTCTCTAAAAATTAGGATTAAATTTTATTTCAAAAATAAATTATTAAGGCGTCTGCATTTCTACATATGAGTCCATGGACTCATAGGAACCGAAATCACATCTGCAACTATGCAATAATGCAGAAGGCATCTCCAATGGTCTGATGGGATCAGCTGGTCTTTCTCAGGTTCTATACTATAGAATCTATCTGTCCAATGTACAGGTGAAGATCCAAAGAAAATCAATGTTCTCCCAAACTTGAAGATCCAAAGAAAATCAACTTTCTCCCAAACCTTTTTCGCGACAAATAAGAGAGTAATTATTGAAGGACAGAATGCACAAACCAATCAAGATTTTCATGGGACACCACAAAAAAAAGTTCCAACAAAATCTTCCAATGGAGCCAGTTTCCATAACTTAACCATCCACCAAAATTACAGGGGCAAGCAAATTTCCATTAAATTTACCAATAACAATCCCTTGTCTTTTTGTTTTCTTCCTCACCTCTACCTCGCTTATCTGATCTGAACAATGCCTGCAGTGACAAGCTTCTGGATCTTGTGCATCACTTGAGGGTTCTTCAGATGTTCTTGTGCTGCCTTAGGGTTCTCTTGGAAGTCAATCAGTACCTGGAAACAGCAACCACCATCCACTTAATTTCACAATCAACAAATTTTGGATTCCCTAAACCATTATTCATCCCTAGCTTCCAGGAATATTTATTTATCATCACCAAGGCAGTAAAATCCAATTTAACATTATTGTCACAACCGAGATAAGAGAAATCACATGCCAAAATAGAGCAAAAAGAGAGAAACAGCAACCTCTGTGCAGCTAGGATAGATGTTCCGCATAAGAATCGATGTAATAAACATTCTAAAAAGCCAAAGTCACTCCCCAAAACTAAGACCACTTTAGAAATATAGGAACTCAGTACACTAATAAAATCCTTACTAAGTTTGGCTGGGTTTTCATGTGTAGGATTTAGGTTGGCATTAACTATCCAGCAAATTTTCAGTTTTACCCACGCCATATTTCTACACAAATGCACTTATTCTTATCACAATAAAAGCTCTTATTGACATCTTTAAAAGGTTAACCATTGTAATTTTCATCAAATTTAAAAGTGCATTTTGGGAAACTTCTAAACCTATCCTTCTTTTCATGGAAATTTTAAACCTAGACTTCTTTTAGAAATTTTAGAATCAGATTAAGCCTGACTTATTTATAGATGAGGCTAACGTGACAAAGGAGCAACACTGTTTGTTATAGTTTTTACCTTCCTTAATAAGCCTACCTTACCAATATTTACATTCCCAATATCTTATCTACTCCATAATTATTTGCCCCATTCTCTCTCAAGCAAACCTTATTAGAAACTAGAAACTAAATAAAACATATCACCTCTCTCTCCATTACCTCAGCATTAGGCATAGAGAGAGAATGGGGCTAGTATGCAAAATGTGCATCAACCACCATAAATATGCAAGAACATACCTGTCTCATGACAGGATCTGAGAGAATATTCTGTATTTCTGGGTCTTGCATAGCCTTTGCCTGTGGACAGTTGAAAATACAAGATCATAAACATAACAAAATACAAAGCAGGCATGATAACTAAGATGTTGTGTTAAAAAGATTCTAAGATGTCGAACAAATCTCAGGATAGTGAACCATACCTGTCTCTCTTTAAGCTCTTCTGGACTTAGTTCACCCCTGCTGGCCTTGTTGATTTGTTCAACACACCTGTCACACATTTGAACATAACATCAATCGCATATACATATTTAGGACAGGAAAACATAACTGAACTAGTCCAATAATGGTGTGTGACACACAATTGGGGCATCCACCATCTGTTCTCAATACACATGATGAATATTAACCATCTATCATCGACAATGGATGAAGAATTACTCAGCTGTGTATGCATATACCATACACTTGTATGCTATATCCCTTAGCAAGGATAGAAAAAGGAAATAAATAAATAAATAAACCGTTAATGACAATGAGAGGATGCAACATGCATTTACCTTTGCACCCCTTCCATCAACTCCTGGTTGTTGGGGTCATGTTTAAGCCCTTCTTGATATGTCTCCAATGCTTTGTCGTATTCCTTCATGAAGAACTGGATTGCACCTTTCCTTGAATATCCCTTTGGAAATGATGGGTCGAGTTCGATGCACTTCTCTGCATCCTTCAGCCCTTCAGGCAATGCACCGAGCTTTGTATAACATGCAGCTCTGTTACTGTAAACCTATAAACCAAAAGAAGTGTCTTTGTTTTAAATCTCCCATTCATAATTAATAATGATAAAACCTAATGAGAGCAAATAGAAAAATAAAAACAACTGGAAGTTCCATATTTGTCTTGCCTTGGGATCACAAGGGTTCCTCCTCAAGGCTTCGGTGTAATGTTTCACAGCTTCTGGGTATTTTTGCTCCTTGAAGAGCTCGTTACCTACATAGATACATAAATTAGAATCATAGAAAGGGAGATCTACATAGTGGGTACACAAATAAAATTTGATAAAAACAAATACTGAGAAACCATAAGCTAACAGCAAAAGAGCGTCACTACAATCATAACTGAAAAAGCAAATCCCAAGGAAAGGCAAGAGGACCTCTGCCTGTGAGGTTCAAGACAGGGAGAGTACTTTTCTATTAATAATATTTACTCAGGAAACTAGAAGCACCATCTTGTTAATGTAATAACCAGTGATTAAATAACTAAGCCTCAGAACCAGGCAGAGCCCAAGCCCAAGTCACCCAGTCTGAGTTGGCTGAGTCAAGTCTATATAATAACCTTGAGAACCCGTTGGACTCTGACAGTGCATGAGGTTTTTCAACAGGACCAGCACCCTGCTGTGTCTGAGCGACTGGCAAGTTCCGGCCAAAGTAACTGAGTTTTAAATCACTAAAACAACAGCACAAGGACAGCAGTCTCCATGAAATCATAAACTGTTGAAAGCTGACCAAAACTGAATGAGGTGCCCAGTCCTTTGCCAGTAAGTGCTAGCCAACAATTACAATAAGCAAATGCATATAAAAATGCAGTCAATAATTTACAATTTGTTTCCCCGTTATTGATGTTAAGAGAAACAAGAATTTCACACATTCAACCTCCACAAGGTACCATAGAAGAACTGACATTTTCCACCAAGAGAAACAGCCTCAAAATAATACATTATTCAACTTAATTATTTGATGCATATTTTAGTACCCTACTGGTAGCATCAAATTGTTCCAAAACCTAGAAGTTGATTCTCATTCAGGAATCTACCTCCTACAAAGGATGCCAAACCCTAGACAAAATTGTTATTTAAAATTCCATGCACCCATGCTCCTAGCAGTGATACAAAAGCAGGTCCTCTATAACTTTAAACGCACAACACACCACAGCATAACACAGTCTTTACCAAGTCCAAAAAATTGGTACGCCAATATATGTCAGGCCTGAATGTTTCAGTATTACAAAGGTTATGGCTGTTCTAAAGACGTCTAAGCAATAATAAAAGAGGCACAAAGTGGGAAAGAGCGGAGAATAATGGAAAAAACACATTACTCAAATTAAAAGAAGTCACAGGGAAATGTTTAAAAATAGTAATTCTATTTTGAAAAAAATGAGCATCTTTGAACAAAATTATAGCCATTGTTGTCTTGTTTCTGATGTTCCAAAATTAAGAGCCACTATCTTTCTTGTTTTCAGTGTTAAGGACAATTCCATTAATGTAAACCAATATCTGATAACATATATGTGAGACTATTATATAATGGTCATCTTATGCACAAACCGAGGCCACTATTACTTTCACATGTCCATTTTCCTCACTTCCTGACACACATTTATAAGTTACACCTTCATATTGAATAACAGGTTGGAAATATGCCCTATAGAATAACCATTCTTTCCATGAAATGTCCTTTTCTTTCCTTTTCTTTGGTCTACACCATATAAAATGTGAAAACAGGAACCAATGGTGCCATGTTTAGCATACAAGACATCAAGTCATCAAACAACAATTGACACACAAAGGGACAATTAAATGCCCGACAAACCACTTTCAATCTTTGGCTCCAACAATATAGGCATAGAGTGGCAACTTAAGGAGAACTGGAGCGCAACTTCTCCTTATCAAAAAGAAAATTTGAAAGGATGATTCGGGCAGTGTGCTCGACACTGTGTGCTGACGCAGTCCTGATTTGGTCTCATCACCTCTAATGTGGTCCATAAATTTTACAAATTAAAAAAAAAAAAAAAAAAAACACTAACAACTATAATATGCATAGAAGACAACATAAATGTGATTTATATGACAGTAGGTACTCCAATTTATTCAATATTTGTCATTCTAACTTCTATATCTTTAATGGTACATATACCATGTAAAACAAAGCACAAAATCTATTCCATCTAATTATAAAATATCCCAAGATCCAAAATTCGAAATTTAAACTCCAAAGAGACAAAGACCAAAAGTTTATGAGTAAAAGGCATATGTACGCCCAGGTCGTCCTTCCAACGTCTTAACGTAGACCCTGCTTAACCCAATAGCTTCTGCGACTGATGCCTCGGATACTTTAACTTATCAATTTCTGACAGTGGCTGTTCTAGTCACTGCATCATACGAGGCCAAGACTTCTCTCACTTCAGCATTCTCAAATTCCAAATCCAACCCCAACCCATGGTAACATACTCGTGCGCTTCCGGCTATCTTTGGCATAGGATCAAGAATCCTTCCAGCAGGCACTTCTCCTATTTGAGCATAACTCGCCCGGGCACAACGATAATCAACTCTCAATTACACAGGCCATCAAATACTTAAATTTTTTATCAATTCTTTTTTTTTCCTCATTTTCTTCTTTCTTGGCTATCGTTTTGTATGCCCTAATCTCTCTTCCAATCTCATCCATTGCTTGTGGCATGGTTTAGCATATCTTGGTAGTACCGGTTTAATGACCTTAGAACCATGTAAAAATGGTTCTAAAGTGTTCATTTCCTTTAGTTGGTGTTTTTCTTTTGGGGGGGTTGTAGGTTGAGAAGGGGGATTTTTTCTGCCCATGAGCCGAGAGTGCATATGCAGGAGCATCGTTCGGATCGAAGTGGTCAATGCAGCCCCACATGCAGGTGATGCACTGCATATGCACGCACATCACTTTTTCTGCTTATGCAGCCACATAATGCATTATGTGGATGCATTTTAAACTATGAAATGGAGAATAGTTAACAGATAGGGATCTCAAATCCTTGAGCACCTCTTGTTTCAATAGATGCCCCAAACCTTGGGTCCGACAGCATGCTACTCATCCTCATTGTGAAATCAAACCACACATATCTAACCTACAAAGGTTGAGCCCTTCCCAACCAAAATACATGGCAACAACCTCAAAAAACTTGTAGCTCCAATGACAGGTGGAGAACGAATCCATAAACTTTCATTTCTCAAGCTTATACACATGGACAGCCACACACAACCACAATGTGTTACAGTACCAACGCCAAATTTACCTCAATCTAAACAGCCATATCGCAGTGATGCCCAATATCTTCCTTTGTTACATCCATTTTTTGCTAAAATGTTCTAGTTAAAAAAAATGTATCCAAATTTTTTCTATAATAGGCATCCGAATAATCATACCTATAGATCATAAGAACTCTTGGAAACGAAGTTCTAAACCTCTTTGGTGCAATTTCTCTTGAGGCCATTGCCAATTGGAGCTCAATTCGGGCATATTCTCAAAGATATCAATATCAACAATCTTTGTAAGTTTTCGAGAGAGAAAAATTTCTTCTTTAAACATAAGGTCCAACATACTTCTACTCCATTGACCAACTCATAGGCACCCTGGACCTGACTTGAATGTAACCCACAAGGATGACAATTAGATCCAAAAAGAGCCATGTCGATTTAGAAAATCGATCTCAATCCGGACTTCCCTGAAACTACAAGATATTTGAAACAATGTTGAGAAAAAACAGCCTCTAACCTCCTTTCTCTTTTTGAGAAAACTCTCCCCACATAAAGATCGCACAAAAGAGGAAGAGCTGCTTTTGTACTTCTATTTTTGTTATTTCCTATGCATGTGAAGGTTGAAATATAAACCATTCAGTATACAATATTGTATCTAATAAGAGCCTTTATTTGATAGAAGTCGAACAACTTTGCTCAATATGTTATCCTACATGATTTAAAACTCACTAGGACATAGTTTACAATCATCAATAAAACCAAGGATCACGATGCATACAGCTTACCCAGTTTTCAACCTTCAATCATAATACAAATGAATCAGATCAATGTCTCAAAGGAACATAAAAATACCAATGTGAGTCCAAACATAATCAGGTTTTAATGAATCCAAACAATGTTCATATGGAACAAGAATTCCAAAACAAAAAACATCATCCATAATTAAATAGCTCAAGCATCGAGCCATGCTAGTAATGACCATAGTTACTTTTCAATCATGCCATAATTGCAACTTTGCTCAATATTTTGTAGAAGTACCAACCATAGTTACCGGAATCTCTCTACCGACCTCACGATTCCAGTTACAAAACCCGATTCGACATTTATGTTGAGGAATCTCCACGGAAACCATTTTTCGGATCCAAGGAAACTCGATTCCTTAATTTCGGAATCTCGATTCAGCACATCTTTAGAAACCATTTTTCGAAACTAAGGAAACTCCATTTCTTAATTCTGGAACCTTTATTCAACACATATTTACAAACCATTTATCGGAACCAAGGAAACTTGATACCTTAATTTCAGAATCTCGATCTAACACATCTTAAGAAACTTGAACCCATTAATTGTGGGGAGACGTTCCCAAATATATCGAATTTGAATTCCAACGAGGATTAAATCTTGATTCAAATCTAAATAAATTAACCAGTATTAAAAAAAAAAAAAAACCAATACAAAGTACATAATGTCCAATGTTTGTGATGGTTGTGCACTTCCTAAAGGAAATTGGAGTAGAAATCTTCCATCGAATACTTCTAACGGTTGCAGTGTTTCATTATTTTACTTGTGCCACCCTAGACAGCTTTTACTTTAAATTTAAAATATAACTGGTAAATGTAACACATACAATTAAAACTAAAACCATGGCATAGACATAATCTTATTTTGCCTTTATAATAATGAAGTCAAAATCACAATTTAGAAATACTTATCTTTTGTATATAATGACCGTAAGTTCCATAGTCAAGACAATCACTTTAGAATTTGGGGAACCTTCTAATAAAAGACATCCAATATAGGTTCTAAAGTTGATAAGGCTCAAGATGTGCTTGGGGCTTCCTCTTCATAAAATGAAATCTTGATTCCTAGGAGGGGCCATCAAACGCATCCCATAGTCCATATTATTGTAAATCTCGATTTCAAAGTGACATGGATCTTTGATCCATATACTTCAGAAACTTGATTCCAAATATGTTCGAATCACAATTCAAAACAGCAATATATCTTTGTTCCACATATGTCAGAAACTCGATTCCATAGATGTCAGAAACTCGATTCCGCATATTGATGAATCTTGACTACTGGAGTGTCGCTTCCAAGGGGATGGGAATCTCAATTCCAAGGAGGACAAAATCTCAATTCCATGTGTATGAAACTTAGATCTATTTTTATCGAAACACGATTCTTAAAAACTAGGAATCTCGTTCCCAACGATTCTTATTGTACAGACAACAATCCCTAAGAAAGGAATCTTTTAGCCAACCACGATTTTGGCTCCTAAAACGATTCGAGTTCCCATGCATTTCCAACAACTATGGCACCGACAAAAATCAAATGTTATTCCCATAAGAAAATCAATTTAAACACATAGAAACAATATGGAAGCATATGAAAACACACATAAACCAACATGATTAATCATTGTCTTTCAAGTCTATCCTTGTCATTGCTTCATGTACACCAAGTGGCTGTAATCTTCTATAAAACCCACAAAACTAACTGTAAGAAGCCCTAATATTGTATTTTTATAGATCTGTAGGAATGGTGCCA
This sequence comes from Amborella trichopoda, assembly GCF_054954075.1. Lineage (NCBI taxonomy): Eukaryota > Viridiplantae > Streptophyta > Magnoliopsida > Amborellales > Amborellaceae > Amborella > Amborella trichopoda. The sequence continues at coordinate 41,444,866 of NC_142338.1, forward strand.
AAATAATACTATGGTGATGTCCAAAGCTAACTAATGTAAAGTGCTCATCAGCAGATGTTTAATCATCGACACATTGCCTAATCCATGTATTGATTAAGAAATATCGAGCCAGTTCACATATATGAGAGCTTGAGGAATATGATACTCTCCAAAGATGCATTTTCTAAAAATGCGATTAGACAATCAACTCTTTCATAAGCTTTCAACATCTTGTACTTCTATATGTGCTTCATGTGCTAAACACGCTCAACTTTAATATTCCCATAATGCTTCCAAAACAACAGAACGCTTCATAAAGTCACTTACAAAGAACCGTTTGCATAATTAAACAGTCAAGTCAAAAAGACTTTTAATAGATGATCATTAGGTAGGCCATGAAAATTAGCATAGAAACCTCTAGCATTCACTGTAGCTCAAACATAGTAGCAAGTCATGTACACAAAAATTACATAGGTCAACAATTCTCAATTACAACCACTTAACTTGCATCTTATACTGGGTCTGAGAATCTTTACTAAATCACAAAGTTTTTCTTCACAATACATCTTCCATATTACTAACGTCAAATACTGCAATCCGCCCATGAGGCAACATCCAATGAGCAATGGTAGCTTGCCATGAATCAGGGATTGAGCAACGGTAGCTTGCCATGATTCATGGATTGTGTGAATTGGAATTTTACATAACCCATCATCACTTAAAAAACATTTAGTAATATTTCATGTAAAAACAAAATTCTAGATTCTCTAGGAAATATCAATCTTCACAATACATCATCTATGTAATCAATTATTGCATCATTGCAATCCACGAATGACGACATGAATGACTAAAAAGAGCTAATTTAATGATTCTTCAACCAATGTCCTCACAACATCGAGATCCATTCTACTAAAGGGTTTCAACATTTGAAAACAAGAATCAAACCCAAACAAGGAAAACGACGAGAAGCAAGATATTAATCATGATCATTAAATTTGAACTGTAGAACTTCCTAAGTGGACAACAGTAAACAATTCAAGATGTATTTCCTAGTTATTTGCATAGAGATTCCATAATTAAAACCAGCTACATAAGACTAAACCGATACTCAAAAAGGAACGAAAAAAAAAAAAAAAAACAAGAACAAGCATAAAAATGCATTTGCACTCTTCGATGATCCAATTAACATTCCCAGTACCTAAAGAAAAATAAAAATATTGAACAACTTCCTAAAAGCATCATTATAGTAAGGGAAAAGGGAAACAGTGAAAATGAGTACCTTTCTCACGCTCTTCATCTGCTATGTTTGGATCATAATATTCCTGTTGCTCTAAATCCTTCTTTGCTTTCTCTGCTTCATTAAGCTTTTTCAATGTATCCGGATTGCGGTGCTCTGTAAGGGCTTTTTGAAAAGCCTCAATAGCTGGCTCATAGTCCTTAGAGCACTTGGCAAGCTTGACAAGGGCACTCCCTTTTCTAGTCAATGCCCTAGCGATTATCTTATAATCAGAGCGAAGCTCTCTTGCCCTCTCAACAGCCTTGTCACAGTCCTTGATACACTCTTCATACTGACATCAAATAATGAATAAGAACAAATGACCATGAATCAATGAAACAACATAAAGCCATACAATTGCATAAAATTCCCACATCCTTAAAATGTACAGTATCAAGATCTCAAAAGAGGTATTATGCAATTTAACATAAAATCAAGAGAAACATGCATGCATTGGGTCACAGTTCACAAAATGCAAAACACGTCCGCATAATCAGTGAAATAGTAAATGTATTCATACAATTTAACATGTATCAAGGCACAAGTGTGTCCAATGGATCACAATTCACAATATGCAATGCAAATACCCTAACTGTTGAGGTAGCTCCAACTCCAACAAACTACATATTACATATTTGTACAAGAACTAAGACATAAGTAGTACTAAAACACACAATAAATTATGAATAGCGTAACATATGCAATTCATAAAGATGTGACCTAATTGGAAAAACACAACGGAGATTATATCCAAAGGAAAAAACACATTAGGAAACATACAAGAAAAGGGTCCCTAACTATTTATTAAAAAATAGGAAATAGTTAATAACTATCTAAAAACAATAGTCTTTGATTTAAACACATGCTCTCGCTCTCTGAGACGTGGAACTTCAAACTAATCTTCAAGCGTATGTTACCATACCTTTCCCATCTCTAGGTACACAGCCGCTTTATTGGTGAGATAGGATATGTCCTCGTCATCAATCTCCATGGCCTTCGTGTAATGCTTGATTGCAGTCTCGAAATCCTTCTTCTTGTACGCTGCATTCCCAGCCTCCTTCTCCTTTTGAGCCTCGTCCTTTCTCAACTTCTTCTCTCTCTCCTCCACAATCTCCATAGGCTCTGGCTCTTCTCTCTCTCTCTTGACCTCCTCCTTTGGAGGAGAACTAGCTTTTTCCTTGACCTCATCCATTGGAACTTCTCTCTCCATCTCCTCTGGTGTTGCTGTCCTCAGCTTGGCATTGAGCAGAACACCAAGAACTTGCATCATTCGAGGATCTGATAAATGCTTGTTAATATTATTAGGGTTTCTCTGGACATCTTGGAGCATACGTAAGAAATCTGGTTGTTGAAGATAGCCTCTAGTTGTGGGATCAGAAGTGAGCTTAGCCCAAAGCCCTGGTCCCTGAAATATGTTACCAAAAGGTGCAGAAGAAGAAGAAGAATTAGGGTTTCGAAGAGCTGTCTGAGCATCAGAAAGGCCTGATTTTAGGGCTTCATTATTTGGATCAAGAGCAAGGCCTTTCTTATAAGCAGCAATCGCACCTTCATAGTGCGAGAGGCCAAGATGAGCAGCTCCAAGCCGACTGTAACCTTTGGACCAGTCGGGCATGATTTCAACTGTTTTCTCTGCATCTTTTAAGGCGCTTTCGTAGTCATGAAGAGATGCATAAGCAGCAGAGCGATTGGAGTACAGGACATGGTTTAAAGGAGCCAATTCAATCGCTTCAGAGAAGAACTGCACTGCCTCATTAAATTTCCCTGCCGAAAAAGCAGAGTTTCCCTTTGCTTTTGCCTCCTCGGCCATTGACCAACACCTCTCTCTTCTCGTTTTCTGGTTTGCTCAACTCCGATCGGGCTGTTTTGGCTGAAAAATCAAAACCCTAGATAGGCAGGCTTCCGCTCTCAAATATTCTCGCAGTAACGAATGGGAGAAGGGATTTTATAGCGGAGTAGAGCGTTCGAGGAACGGATGAAAGTTCTAGCGTTTAGAAGACACAAAAGGGTTCTGGAAAGTTCTAAGCGCGGGAGACAACCTTCATCGTTATACTCCCGCGAGAGTATACTTCCCCCTTACCCCCTCGGGTAAAATGTCTTCTAAAAATAATTTTATGGGCGCGTTGATTTGGGAAACATATTTATGCCATAAAAAAGAAATTTCTTGTAAGTGTAGCAAACTAGCAATCTCGTGGTCTTTTTTTAGGTAACTTAGTGATTTTTTAATGTGTTAGATAAGAATGGAAGCCTAAACGTTAGCTAGGGCATAAATGGTACTACCTCCACGACCCCAACCCCTTGTTGACGCATAGGAAATTCTACGATATCTAAAACTTATGAGAAAATTTTTTCCCCCAACCCTTTCGCTTTTAGCTTAGAAAAAAAAAAGGAAGATACATGTTCCATGTCCAAGGCAAGAACTTTGTTTTAAGATCTTTTTTGAATTTTTTTTTCCGATATGTTTTCTTCGACTCTCCCATCTCAAAGCTCGACCCTAGCTCCTCTCCCTTGCTTCCAAGGTCACAAGCCCTAACAATGTTGTTTTCTCTCTAGTGTCTGCAACCAGGTAACGTCTTCTTCTCTTACCCTTTCCTCCCCTCTCCTTCATCTTCTCTCTCATCCCCATCTCCCTCTGATCTCTCTCCTCTGCCTCTTTCATCTGTTCTCTCTCCTTACTTGATGCTTTCTCTTTATCTAATTTAGTTTATCTCTCTGAGCTTCTTTCTGATCATGTTTTTTGTGCCGATGTTTTTTTTTTGTCCCTCTTCCCTATACTTTCTATCTTCAATTTTTTTGAATCGATTATCTTCTTGTTGATTACATCAAGATGCAATGGCGATTGTTAGTAGTTTAGGCTGGAAACTTTTTATACTTCTGAGTTTTGTGGCTGGAAACTTTATACTTTCGATAGAAAGATTGATAGGTAAGTGCTTTATTTGGGGTCAATAACTGGTAATCTGTCACAAACTGGACACATAAAGAGAACATTGGCCTTTAGTTGAAAGAACCCACAGATTGGTCCAGGTAAGTTACGGTGCAAACCGTGTTGTTCTCCTCTGTGGGTTGGGTTAACAAAACTAGGCTTTAGCGGAAATAGGGTTTTGTATGGATAGGTTGCCTTCAGCATGGGATCTATTTCTATATTTTCTAAATAGATGTGTTTTTTTTTTTTTTCAATAGTTAACAGAGAAGGACTTTTCTATACTACATTCAATTTTATAAGAATTATAAGTCCAGTATTGGCTCTAGTTTTTGCTTGTTTTGAGATGAGTTTTTTTTGGCTGGAAGCTTTATACTTTTCATAAAACGATTGATAAGTAAGTGCTTTATTTGGGGTCAGATCATTGGTACTCTGTCGCAAACTGGAAACAGAAAGAGAACATGGCACAATTTGGCAGATCCCTTTTTGTTTAACCCATCTTCTTTGAAAGCAATTGTACATATTCTAAAAGAAAGAACAATGTGATCTTATCGGGGTATATATATTTTTATTTTCTTATTTTTCACCTTTTTTTATTTTGGTAAAGATCACTTACAAGTAGTCTTATTACAATAACTCATGCCTCAAAGAAAAATAACACAAAGATCTCAAAACATTGATGCTACTAAACCAATTTTCTTTAAACAAAAAATATAACTGCTACTTCATATGATTGGGAATATAAAAACAATATAGTTAAATATACAAGAAATAAAAGATATTCCAGAGATTATCTCAATCGAGCTTATTACACCCAATGCTGAATCACCACTATCCTATGCATGGGATTAACGATCAACCTTCAATATCAATCGTGAAAGCAAATTTAAGTCAAGCTCTCCAATTGAACTATGAACTCCTCTTGATCACAAGACTTAGACTTAAGTTAAAAAAAAAAACCCTCAAAACCTAGTCTAAGATAACATCTTCTTAACACTACTCAGCCTTATGTTTAAAGCAAGATGTGAGAGAGATAGAACTCCTTCCAGGTGGGGCGTGCCCCTTAGGTCATCCGAGAGAGAGAGAGAGAGAGAGAGAGAAGACAAATTTTGGTGTAGAGATTTCATGAATAGAGGTGCTCTATTTATAGAGCAAGAATAAGATTAGGGTTTTCCATGACTTACCACTTTTGTGAGATTGAACATGAACTATTGATCTTAGGTGACTTGTGAGGTAAAAGATTTGAGCCCTCTATTCCATAGATATGCCATCAACATCATGGACGGTGCTAGAACCTTATTCCCATTTCCTAAATTATTTTCTCATCAATAGAAATTAAATTAAATAATTTCAAATATAATATTGTGCATACCATAATAATGCACATGCATTCTCATGCTTTCCAAAAAATTCATTCAAAGCTTCCTCAAGTTAATTCCTTTCCAAAACACATAACACTTTGACTACATATCAAAAGTCTCTATTTCATCAAAAAAGAAAGCCCCCTAAATGGGTGGGGTGTGTAAAAATTCAAATAATCATTCCAAAATAATATATACCATGAAACAAACATAATAAAATTCACCTCTGCTCATTCACAGTCAAGACTTAAGCGTAGCATGATACCTTTGTTTTTAAGGTGAAACCCAATTGCAATTAAAGAATTCCAGAAGTCCATTGGATTTCAATTTTTTCGGTTGTTGTGAATTTTGACAAGACAAGTCGAACAAAAATAGAACATGACACTAGAAGCATAATCAACCCAATCAAAGGTTTTAAACATATATCCATGTATCTCAAATAATATACTTCCCAAAAATATTCAAAATTTCAAATACAGTATCATCTAGATCGATATATATAATTCAAATAAATTTATATTCTCAATAGAAACCTTCATAGCTAAAATCTCAAACCAAAACAGGGTCCACATGACAACATGTCAACAAGACAATTTTACATAAAAAGAAGAACTAAAACCTTGTTCATACCAAACAAACCATAAATATCATAAACTATCACCCCAATACCCACCAATTCCAATATGTATTCTAGAATCTATATTTCCAAGGTTTGTGTATTTATAATAAGAAAACCCTAAATAAATAATTAAACACAATCCAAAACATATTCAGTTAGATAAAACAAAAATCCACAATTTAAATCCTAATGATTGAGACATGCAAAACGACAGCAGGTCCATCAGAAGAGCACTAATATCATAAATTACTAACTCAAAAAGTGTACCAAAAGAGGACAAGATCATGAAAATCCATCAAATGCAAAAAATTCATTCCCCATTATTCAAATGGACTAATCATTCCCAAGGAAAGAAATGATAACATAGAATATGTTGGATAAGTGTGACCATTAAAGGCCTTATGATTGCTTGTAATAACACATTTTGATATAATGGAACATGAACTCAGCAGGAATGTGGCCCCTTGTGGACTATACTAAGCAAATAATGTTGCTGATATCAGATTGAGCTTGGCCAATTGGTTGGAAAAAACCTATGTTACCTGGTCATATAAAACTATCTGATAAGGGGTTCTAATAGGTCATCACTTGATGAGGTTGGAGTATATCCGAATGAGTGAATCAAGGGACTGTGTGACCCTTGTGTGTGATGGTGGCTTTCAGAGACGAGGGCCAAAGCATCATCCATATACCATCACATGACATGCATAATGATGGCCATTTCAGAAAAGCGAACCGCCTTTCAAGGGTGAAGCTTATGCATGTGCGAGAGATATGTACCATAGGAGTTGTGGTCGCATCAGGTCTAGGAGATATTGAAATGTCTTTAAGAGAGAACTTGTAATCCACAAACTGGGATTACGACCCCTTAACTCATCGACCAGACTTTGATGACTCATTAATGAGCCCATGCATGGACCGTAGGCCATGAGAAATACTGGGTCGGTTTGATAAAGCAAGTATAGTATGCAGTCCACAGTTGAAGGTGGAGTGTCCCAATGTTTATTGATTAAATTATTAGACTATATGAATCATTTTCCCTATTGTTCTTTGGCAGCATTGAGAACTACTTTCATCAATAAAGATAGGTGATGTAGTAGGGCTGCTTCAATATACAAAGGGACCATCAAATAAAATAGTAAATCGAGTAGATGAGTGGCTTTCATAATAGGAAGTTTAGATGAGTGGCTTTCATAAATGGTTTGTTTGGTACGTTCTTTGCACATTTTGCCCTTATATACTAATGTCCATCAACATTTTATATGGTTTGTCCTTATACATTTTATCAGTCGATATGAACTAGTAGATATATAATTGCATTCTTTATCTTTGAAGGAATGGATAACCACTCGTCAATGGCAAGTACAAATACTATCATGGGGAGCAAAGCAAAAAACGTGAAGCTAGACAATTTGCCCAATGGAACTTTGCAAAGGAGACCCAATTCATTGATCTCTTGTTGAAAGAGGTCAAAAAAGGGGAAGGGGGAGGCGAGGCGCTAAAGAAAGACGCATAGAATCAGATGATCCAAGTTCAGGAAAGGCCAATATGGAAACTTGTATGACTTGGATTGATTAAAGAGTAAGTACAAGTTATTAAGGACACAGTACATGGAAGTGAATTTGTTTTTTTGGGACAATCAGGTTTTGGAATTGATCATGCTAGAAATATGGTGACTACTGAACCAGCCCTATGGGCTCAGTATTTAGCGGTGAGTTGAAACACCTTTGTTGTTTATTTCTATGTGGTTGTGCAAGTTTCAGTGCAATATTGCCACAAATTCAATACATACATGTATTATATTTATAGGAGAATAGTTTTACAAAAAGGTACAATGGCCAGTCTTTGCCTTTATACTTCAAGGACTTGGAGATCATATTTGGCATTAGGTGATAGATGGAATAGTTACATCAGGGGGAGGTGGTGTCACTTTGAATAGGGCTAGCCTCCAAGACACTCAAGGTGCGGCCCATGTTACTGACCAAGAAGGTGCTAACACTCCACCAGTTCATAACCCTAACACATCTCTACCGATGGAGGACTTGAGAGTTGAGGACTCCAACTCTTCCTTATCTGATGTCACACTGGCTTCTGGGGCAAAGAGGCAATGCTCTCAAACTCCAAGAGGAGCTCAACGAAGGAAAAGGCAACCACCAACAATTGATACCATAGCCGACGATATGGCCATGATAGCATGTCCCTTGAAGGATTGGGCAACTGTTAGCACTAGTAGGAGCAACAATGATCCTACCGTTGCTTCTGCTCAGACAATGAAGGATAGGGGGCGATGCATACGGATTGTTGAAGGCATGTGGAAGGAGGGAGAAATACGTGTTGATGTCTTTATAAAGGCAAGTTGGATATTTCAAGACTCCTCGAGTATGGAGTTTTTTGTTTTTTTTACTTTGGAGGATCTAGAGGGTCAAACGACTTGGTTGAAGGATGAGCTACAATGCATACAAATAGTTTTAGTTTACTCCTCTACTATGTTGATGTCTATTTCTGTAATGATATTCATACGAAGATATGGATGCTTGTTTGCTTTATGGAAGGTAGTGGATTAATCTTTTAGGGATCAGTTCAATTTTAGTTTATTGCCTTATGTCATTATGGTTATTTTAGGATACACAATTTTTCTTTATGGATGGTAGTTTAAATAGATTGGTCTTTCATGGATTAGTTCAATTTTAGTTTAATGCTTTACTAATGGGTCAGGATAATGTTTGTTATTATATCATTATGATTATTTTAGGATATGAAATTTTGCTTTATGGATTCTTTCATGGATCAGTTCAATTTTAGTTTACTGCTTTATGGATTGGTCAAGATAATATTTTTCATTATGTCCTTATAATTATTTTAGGATATGAAATTTTGCTTTATTGGTAGTTTAAATGGATTGCTCTTTCATGGATTGGTTCAATTTTAGTACATTATTTCAAGTTGTTTGTTTTTGTTAAGACTATGGGAGAGAAAATGAATTTACGTGGTTCGGCCAATTGGGCCCACATCCACGAAAGGAGTATTAATTGTTATTATTGTAACCCTTCTATGGATCTCTTGTACATATATGTAAACTTGGACATGATAACATTCTATTTTGAAGAGTCCACAATAGGAAACAGTGATCAGCCTGATTAAGGGAAATCAAACTAATTTGGGTAAGCAATTATCACTGGGATACAACAGGCTATCTCAACACTCCCCCTCAAGCTGGTGCGAAGAGATTGAACGAGCCCAATTTGTCAAGAGCACAGATGAAGTTTTCTTTGCTAACCGCTTTAGTGAAGATATTTGCAAGTTGATTTTCACTTATAACATGAGGAGCACAATCGTCTTGGCTTGAACCTTCTCCCTGACAAAATGACAATCAACTTCAATATGTTTATTTCTCTCAGGAAAAATAGGATTAGTTGCAATATGAATTGCAACTTGGATATCACCAAATAATGGTATTGGCTTGGCTGACTTGAAACCTAAGTCTTCGAGAAGAAATTTTAACGCCATGGCAAGATATTCTGCCTCAACACTGAATCTAGCGACAACATTTTGCTTTTTACTTTTCCATGTGATAATATTTCCAGCAACAAAAGCGCAGAAACCTGTGGTAGATTTTCTATCTGAAGGCCCAATCTGCATCACAATAACCTATTATATTTTTATATCTATTATTTTTCATCCAGATTCTATGACCAGGGGAAGATTTTAAATATCGTAGAATTCTATCAACGACCTGCATGTGAGAAGATTTGGGGGATTGCATGAATTGACTAACCATGCTCACCGCATAGGTGATATCTGGTCTGGTAATAGTTAAGTAAATTAATTTTCCAACAATTCATTGATAAATTTCTAATATCTTGAAGAGGTTCACCATCCTCGATGGAGATCCTGTTGTTTATCTCAACTGGTAGCTCAAATTTTACCAGTTTCTCTCAAGAGATCTAAGGTATATTTCTTTTGTGAAAGAAACAATCTTTTTTTAGAATAAGCAACTTCTATACTAAGGAAATACCTTAATTTTCCTAAATCTTTAATATAAAAAATGCGGCCGAGATATTTCTTTAGTTGATCGATCCCTTGTATGTAACTTCCGGTGACTATAATGTCATCAACATATACCAATATAATAATAATTCCAGTGGAATTCCTTTTAATAAACATAGAAGCATTAGCAACGCTTCTAGCAAAACCATTATTTAATAAGGCACTGCTTAACTTTACATACCATGCCCTAGGAGATTGTTTTAAGCCATATGTAGCTTTCTTTACTTTGCACACAAGATCTGAATTTTTCTAGGGTGTCCATGAGGTATATCCATATACACCTCTTCTTCTAAATCACCTTGAAGAAAAGCATTTTTAACATCGAGTTGGAAAAAGGGCCAATTTTGATTTATGGCAATTGAAAGAAGAACTCTAACAGGGTTCATTTTGGCCACAGGTGCGAAAGTTTCTTTATAGTCTTCACCGTAAGTTTGCGTAAACCCTTTTGCAACTAACCTAGCTTTATGCCTCTCAATTATACCATCGCTATTGTACTTGATTTTATAAACCCATCTATTTCCAACCACTTTATTTCCTTTAGGTAACTTGACAAGTTCCCAAGTATGGTTCTTGTTAAGGCCTCGAAGTTCTTCTTCCATAGCCTTTTTTCAAACTAAATTGCAAATAACCTCTTGGAAGTTAGCCGGTTCCATATTAGAAGAAACATAGCTAAGGTAAGAAAAGTAATTTTGAGAGACATGAGAGTAATCAACAAATTGTTCAATAGGGTAGGTGGAAGCATTATAGGTATTAAAATCATGAAACTTACTTGGGAGACGAGTGGTACGTTGAGGTCGACAAATGTGAGGTTCAGCTTGAGGTTCTTCTTATTGAAGAACTTCAGCTGCTTCTCCTCCATTCTCATTTTTATCAGGATCAAAATTATCAACAATGATGTTGGGCATAACCATATGTGTCTCCCCCTGAACCAAATTTTCCTTAGTGCGAACAAAATATGGTTCATTTTCTCGAAAAATAACATCACGGGAAATGATAACATATTGGTTGATTGGATCATAGCATTTATACGCCTTTTGAGTGAGACAGTATCTGATGAAAACATATTTTTTTGCATTAACACTTAATTTATCAACATTTTGACTGTGCACAAAGCATACACATCCAAATATTTTCAAATGAGTCAAAGAAGTCTTCTTTCCTTTTAGAACTTCCATAGGAGATCTATTTTTCAAAAGTTTGCTTGGCCATCTATTTATTAAGTAACATGTTGTTAAAACAACATCTCCCCAAAAATGTTTTGGCATACTACTCTGAAACATCAGAGCTCGAGTGACCTCAGGTAAATGGCGATTCTTGCGTTCGACAATCCTATTTGTTGGGGAGTTCCAACGCAAGATGTTTGGTGAATAATTCCTTTTTCTTTAAGATAAGGAGAAAAATTGTTGTTCACATACTATGTCCCATTGTCAGATTGCAACACTCATTTTGGCATTAAATTGAGTTTCAATCATTTTAAAGAACTCTCGAAAAGTGGGAAAAACTTGATCTTTGGAATGGAGTAAATATACCCAAACGGTCCTTGAAAAATCATTAATAAATGTCACAAAATATCGATGTCCACGAGTAGACTTAATTGGAGTAGGTCCCCAAACATCAGTGTAAATTAAATTAAAGGGAGCAAGAGATGTTCGAGTAGAACTTCCAAAAGGTAAATTAGTTCGTTTCGAGTACCGACAAATATCACAGTCCATAGAGTCCAAATGCAATGAAGGAAAAACATAAAAAAGAATTTTTTAGAGGGATGACCGAATATCAAATGCCATTTGCTACTATCTACCATTTGCTACTATCAGTTACCTTCTTCTCTTTAGAAGTGACAAGGGCTTTTGTGGCAGAATCCAAAATGTAAAGCCCATGAACCAGATTCTCCTCACCAATAAAGGAGTTATTACAAAAAAATCAAGACAAGAATAACAAGACGCTGTCTCTACTCTTCTTGTTACACTAACCCATCACTTTGTAGGAAAAACAGAAGATATGGAAAAAATAGAGAACTCTTATTATATAAGCTTAGGTGTCCTACTCTATTCCAGATCCACAAGTACAAGGATGTCTTCCTTACCAGACCTTTTAACCCTTTACAATGTCGATAACATCAATTGGAAAGAAACATTTATTTCAGGATTACCAAAAGGTTTTGCAGATGAAGTACAATTATACGTAAGTAAAGAAGGGGAAGGTAGTAGTACACTTTCTTTTCTTACTTATGCTGAGATCATACAAAGAATTAATAAAATAAGTTTAATACTATGTAATGATTTAAAACTAAAAAACAACTTAAAAAAAAAAAACTTAATAGTAAGAAGGAATTAAGAAATTTCTCTTATCCGTTTGGAATAGATCCCTATCATCATAAGAAAAGTAATACAAAAAAATAAGATCAGAAAACAAAAATCTAAACAAAAGGAAGTCCCTACGTGTTTTAAGTGCGGAGGAAAAAGATATTATGCTAATAAATGCTTCTCTAAAAAACATAGAAATATTATCAGGAGATGAAAAAAAAGAAACACATTATTCTTTGTCTTCTAAATCAGAAGTAATTAATTCAAAAATTCAAAAAAAAAATACTATTACTAGATAAAATTATTTTCTAATATCTCAAATTTAGAATTAAAAAAAACTATTAAAAGAACATTTTGAAAGTCAAAATAAACAAATAAAAGAAAAAGAAAAATTTGATCTAACGCTATCAGCATACAACTTCAATAAAATAATGATTGAAACAAAAACTAGGAAATCCTTGAAAGAAGATATTACGATAGCTGATCTTAAAAGAAAAATTAATGAAACCAAAGAAGAAATTAAAATTCTTAAAAAAAATGCTAAAAATCTTAGAAGAAAACTATAATCCCATTAGAGAAGAAGAAATATATTAAGACCCTTCAATTTGAAGTACAAAAATGCTTTGTAGAAATAACCACAAGAATACATTTTTTTACTTTAACTCAAATAGCTTTAACTGACTTAGGTGTTGACTTAAATTGTATAAAAGAAAAATTAATTCCACCTTAATACTTTGAGAAAAACGATCAAAAACTTTATATTGAAAATCTAAACAAATTTAGAATTAAATATAAAGCCTTTATCATTCATGTTTGTAAAAATAGTTTGTCTAGCTAAAAAGTTTTTACTAATGAAAGATCTAAGACAAAAGCTAATTTTAGGAACACTTTTTTAAGCATGATTCAACCATTCACCACAAATAATGGAGGAATTCAGGGCACAATTGGAAATTTTAAAGTAAGTTTTTGATTTTGTGATAACCCTATTTTTTACCCATATCAAAGAATTCCAAAGTAATATAATAAGTTTATCAACGAACTACAAATTTCAGTAGAAAATCTCAAAATAAAAAAGATGTTAGAAAAAGGCAAAGAATTAAAAGAAACAATAATTTTTTAAAAAATACTATTATAAAAAGAAGTATGTTCAGATTTATCAAATGCCTTTTTGGGATAGGAAAAAAATAAAAAATATATTCTTTATATTCAAGGTTTTGTCTGATAAAAAAAACCTACTAAAACCAATACTATTGATGTGAGCCCAACAAATTTAAAAATTTATCAAAAGGAAATAAAAGAACTTCTATAGAAATAATTAATTAGGAAAAACAAATTACATTGGAGTTATACAGCCTTTTATGTTAAAAATATTAGCGAATTATAAAGAAGAGTCCTTAGACCTGTTAATAATTATAAACCTCTAGATAAAATCTTAAAATGGATAGTAGACAAGATCTCCTAACCCTCCTTGAGAGAGAGAGAGAGAGAGAGAGAGAGAGAGAGATTTAACGGGTAGGGTAAGGGAGGAGAATGGCAGTTTAATCCTTAAAACATTACCTTTTTAACTGAGAGGTAAGCAAGAAAAACAGAAACTGAGTTATGGGTGTGATACTAAAAGTATTAGGAGTTAGAAAGTCTGCAAAGTGCATTTTAGGGAGGCATCTATAATTTTTCCAAAGAAAAAAAAATCTCTAGATTGATTATAGCTCCTCCAATATTTGTAGTGGAACTAAGTGTTAGAAAACTCAATTTTCAAGTTTTTCTTTAAAAAAGAATCATCTAGTGATTCTTACATGGTTATCAACATTACAAATTAAAAAGTCACAAATTGATTCCATTTGAAGCCACAAACTGATTGCATGAATTTTGATCTTTAAGATCCAAAATCATACTCCCTATTTGTTACTTAAAAGTGTCATTCCGGATCATCCAAATCGGATGTCATTTATAACTTCGGTTCTTCAAGGTCCGAAATGCTGGTACTTTGAGAAATAAAGAGCAGAGTAGCTTTGGATTTTTAAGATCCAAAGTCATGCAATCAGTTTGTAACTTCAAATCTTGAAGATCTAATGTCATGAAAATACTTTGTAACTTCAGATTTGAAATTCCGATGTGAGTTACCCACTTCAGAGGTGGTAACCAAGGACTGATAGGCCATTGTAACTTTGAAAACTGAGGTGGTCACGAGACCCAGGGTGGCCCATTACTCAACGGACTATTCTTGATTTTGAAAATCTAACTCGCTTTTGACGATCCAAGGTTGTTCATAGAATCAAGGACCAATGGGCTATCTTAGTCTAGTTACCACCTTGGAGCCCATTGGTCCTTAGTTTAAGGATACACCTTGGATTCTAAAAATATCAAGTGGTAACCTACTATAGATTTTGAAGATCCTAAGTCAATTATCGATATAAAATTCTCGCTCTATTCCCTATCTCTCTATCTCTCATGCACACCATCAACAAAAGCGCCATCTCTCCCTCTCTCTCTCTCTCTCTTGCATACCATCCAAAA
Organism: Amborella trichopoda; assembly: GCF_054954075.1. Lineage (NCBI taxonomy): Eukaryota > Viridiplantae > Streptophyta > Magnoliopsida > Amborellales > Amborellaceae > Amborella > Amborella trichopoda. The sequence goes on from NC_142338.1 coordinate 41,459,885, forward strand.
AACTTCATCCCATTGGTCTCTCTCTCTCCCCCATTTGCTTACCACCAAGTATAGCTCTTCATCGTGCTCACAAGTTACATTGAATTTTTTTTGAAGGTCTTCTTTTGTTATCACTTCCTCTCTCTAAGGTGAAAAATAACTATAGGGCTCGTTTGGATAGGAGGAAATTCGGAATTTTGAAATCCAAGAAAATATATGGTTTACTATCAAGGACTCTTATCATGGATTCCTCAAATCTCATGTTTGGATATACAATACAAAAATCGTTAATTTCGTACAGTCATTTCCACGTCCATTGTTTGGTAACGTAATTTGATATAGTTTTTCTCTCTCTAAAAATTTAATATACTTTCTCTCTTTAAAACTCAAAATTTGGGATAGTCACTCTCTCTCGAAAATTTGTTAGATAGTTTTTTGTCTAAAATTTAGTAGAGTTTCTCTTGAACATTTTAATCCACTTTCTCTCGAACATTTTAATAGATTTTCTCTCTCTAAAACTTAAAATTTGAAATAGTTTATCTCACAAAAATTTTTGATATAGTTTTTTTCTCTAAAAATCCCAATACTTTCTCTTTTTAAAATTTGTTATAGTATCTCTTTAAAATTTAAGATACTTTCTCTCTCTAAAACTTAAAATTTTAGATAGTTTATTTCTCTAAAGATTTTGCGCTAGTTTCTCTCTCTAAAATTTCTTTGGTAGTTTGTCTCTCTAAAGTTTGATATAGTTTATCTCTCTAAAATTTTAAGATACTTTCTCAATTTAAAACTTAAAATTTGAGATAGTTTCTCTTAAATTTTGAGATAGTTTATCTCTCTAAAAATTTTATATACGTTCTCCCTCTAAAATTTGATATAGTTACTCTCTCTAAAATTTTAAGATAATTTCTCTCTCTAAAACTTAATATTTGAAATAATTTTTCTCTCTAAAATGTCCAGATAGCTTCTTTCTCTAAAATTTGATGTAGTTTCTCTATTTAAAATTTAATATATTTTCTCCATCTAAAACTTAAAATCTAAGATAGTCTCAATCTAAAAAATGTAGTACTTTCTCTATCTAAAATTTGATATAGTTTCTTTTGTTTAAAATTTTTGAGAGTTTCTCTTTAAAAAAAAAATTAGGTAGTTTTTCTCTCTAAAGTTTTAATGTACTTTCTCTCTCTAAAACTAAAAATTGAGATAATTTCTCTCTAAAAATTTACGCTATTTCACTCTCTAAAACATTTAGGGTAGTTTTTCTATCTAAAATTTTAAGATATTTTCTCTGTCAAAAACTTAAGATATAAGATAATTTCTCTCTCTAAATTATTTGAGATAGTTTCAATCGCTAAAAATTTCCAGGTGTGTCCTCTCTTTAAAATTTGATATAATTTTTCTCTCTAAATTTTTAAGATGCTCTCTCTCTCTCTCTAAAACTTTAAATTTGAGATAGTTTCTCTCAAGTACTTTTTCTCTTTAAAATTTGATATAATCTCTCTCTAAAATTTTAATATGCTTTTCTGTCTAATACTTTAAATTTGAGATAGTTTCTGTCTCCAAAATTTTTAGGTATTGTCACTCTCTAAAATTTGATATAGTGTCTCTCGCTAAAATTTTAAGGTGCTCTTTTTTTAAAACTTTAAATTTAAGACAGTTTTTCTCTCTCAAAATTTTGAGATAGTTTCTCTCTAAAAATTTTAGGTACTTTCGCTCTCTAAAATTTGATGCAGTCTCTTAGCTAGAATTTTAACATATTCTCTCTCTAAAACTTTGAATTTGAGATAATTTCTCTCTAGAAATTTAAGATAGTTTCTCTCTCCAAAAACTTTTAGGTACATTCTCTCACCAAAATTTGATATAGTTTCTCTCTCTTAAATTTTAATATACTGTCTCTCCCCGAAACTTAAAAATTGATATAGTTTCTCTCTCTAAAGATTTTGAGATAGTTTCTCTCTAAAAAAATTTTAGGTATTTTCTCTCTCTAAAATTTGATATAGGTTTTTGTATTTGGTGTGTACCAAATGTGAGTAATGTAGTTTTCACATGAAAATATTTTTGTGTTCGTGTAAATATTTTCATATGTACTAGATGTGCCCTAGATTTCAGGTTGAGGGACTGACGAGTGGATTCCATGGGCCTTAGAAATTTAGAAAAATAGGTTTTGCTTGGGAAATGAAATCATGGAAAAGTTAAGCGGTTTTTCAAAATTTAATTTCCATATAATTATAATATCCTAGCCATTGAGCAAATCTAACGGTAGATTATCGTAATATCCAAAATACTAAAAATCCATACCCCAAAATCCATGTACCCATATGGCCCCTAATGTAAATCGCATGGCTTCAAAATGGATTTTTCTACGACTTTCAAATCAAGCCTTAGAACACGCTAATTTCTAACATTCCTTTGCCTGAATTCTTGTTTGAGTAGCTTCAAATCAAGCTTCATAGAAATGTATATGACTCATGTTGATTTAGCTTGATATTAGATTTCTTGGTTTATTATTTGATTTAATTTATTTTTATTTTACCACTTATTCTATGTATTTAGGGTTTTGGAGTGCTTTTTGGTTGGTTGTTTATGATTCTACATTTCTATATGTATATGTGGACTAGGATCTAGAATTGTGTTCTTTTCTCTATTATGCTGTATGTCATGAAAAAACATTTTTGGATCAACTAAAGGATTTTTTTTCGCAAATTTAATGTCATATGGCTCGGTGAAATTGATGATTATGTATCATGAGTCACGTGCTTACATGCAAATCCAAAAGATTTTGTGAAATCCTTTCCAATTCTTGTTTTAAACTTGATATATTAGACATGTTCTCTGTTGAATTATAGTCTATGGAAAATCAATTTTGAGAAACATCTTTTCCATGTCCTGTCACTCTTGCCTGCTTAAGATTGTGTAAAGCCGAAAAGAAACTCTTTAGAAGTGTTTGAAAGATATCAGAAAAGGTTTTAAAAAGCTTTCAAGAAATAAAATAGGAAGGGAGAAAACAACTTACATGATGTAAATCGTAAGTCAGGCCTATAGCTTGGCCCCTAGTGTTGGAGCCGGGATTAGACAAAGATGCGAAGCATCCTTTTCCTCGATCAAAGTAATGTATCCTGAATTGGAAAGGGAATTCGACTGAGGGTTACCTAGGGGTTTTATCTTGAAGAAGTTCTTATTTTCTTTGAAAGGATTTGGTTTTCTAGGGTTTTTAGAGGTTTAATGGCTACTGGAATTTTAGGGGATTAGGTACAGAAGGCCTAGGGTTCTAGGTTGCCAGGAGTTAAGGTATTAGAAGGCTTAAACTCTAGGATTTTCAATCCTAAGAAAAGCACTGGAATGACACATTTATGTAGTAGGGGTTTGCAAATCATGCCATCAGCCTTCCGAGTAAAATCTGAAGAGTCGGAACTTCAACGACGTCGTTACTGATGCGCTTATGTTTAGGTGTGTTTTCTTTAACACCCGAAGGATTTTTACCATGATTCACAATAGTCGAAAATGTTTTTACCGTGATATGATGGGGACATGCAAAACCCATTGTCTATTTAATGAAACTTTACCATGGTGGCTGAAGGTGACAAAAATGATGGATTTCACTGCGATAATGAACAGAGTAATGCTTGACTCCACCACGGTCGTATAGGGAAAGCTGAGAAGACAAACTTAAGACGAGGGAGGACATTTACGATAAAAGATCAACTGAAATTGAAATTGACATTTAGGATAAAGATCAACTGAAATTGATCTTATCTTTGCCTGAAACCAAATTTTCAACGATAAGGTTGGAGATAAGCTTAAGTAGAGGTTTTGGTATGCATCAAAGGATTTGGAGACCATTTTGAGTCCATGCTTCCCATGGGTGATGAGCCCCCCTATTATGTCTTCCGCATGGATGGAGTATACTTTATTGGCCTAAAATGCTAAAAAAATCTAGGAAATCCTATCAAAAATCCATTTTAGAAGATCCTAGATAAAAAATGATAGGTTTATAAATCAAATGGAATAATAAAATACTGCCAAGATCGTGTGAATTGTGATTCGATATAGTAATTTTCAATCCTCACAATCACAACCCTAGAGCAATCTACACCAGCCCAGGTCAGTTGCTCGTCGCGTCAGAACTTGTGCGGCGCGATACATGCAATCTGCACCACAAGTTATGGCGCGAATAACTGTCGACTCCTGATTGGTGTAGACAACCACCTCAAACATTTCTAGGTCACATTTGCCTGCTAAAAACTCTTATTTTTTACTTTCCAAAAAGGAGAGAGCCGCACATCCTCAAGAAACCTTAATTTCATTTATCCATCCAGACCCTAGTGCATGTAGGAAGCCTAAACAAAGCTCTAGAACCATAGTTTTCATCAGCCATGGCAAGCCATCTCAGAGACAAAGAACCTCTTCTTTTCATCACGTAAGCCTTTGAGGCTCTAGACTCATCATCAAGCTAGTTCATTCAAGGATCAAGCTCAGTATTCATTTCATCAAAAGGAGTTCATCTAGTCAAACTAAGTTCTGATCAAGGCCTCTACTCTGGGTTTCAGGCCGCTAGGCTGCCAAGTTTCAGCTAGTTTGTAAGTTCTATTTTCTTTGATTTTAATATGATTTAATTCGATCTTATCATTTTATTAGGTTTCATTTTGTTTCTCTAATTTTCTAGAATCCTTTATTGCCCTATTTGTCTTACTTTGATGTGATTTACAAGTCCGCCCCCCACGAGGGTTGGATCTTTGGAGTGAGATCAAATCACCTTTGGATCGAAATTCGACTAAGCCCCAATCTACCTGAGTTCAAGAACCAATGAAGAGCAGATTTTGCCACCAATCTCATGTGAGATTGTTCTCAAATCCTGTTGTACACAGTTTGGCACCCATTGTGGGGCGAGTTGAGTTTTAAACCGCATGAAAGTTGTCTATGGAAAGACCCCCATCATGTAACCAGAGACAATCCAGAAAGTTTTATAAGAGCCAAAGAACACCTTGACACTAACCAGACCTTTCTCGAATCTGTTAGGGTTCTGCGTCGATATATGTGTCGCAAAATCGTGCCTTTTTGCATTGCAAGTTGTGGAGCAAGAGGCACAGGCCCTCATGATCTTCCTCAACTGCTGATCTCAGTTGAGGTCCTTCGTATTGTCTTTATTTCAGTCTTTTGTTATTTTTGTACCTCTTTGGTTCTGCTTCATGCTTAGTTCCTTACATTCTTAGTTAGTTTTAGTCATTTACAAAATCTTTCTTCTTCTTTCTCTAAGTGGATTTGCATGTTTGATACACTTATTTGTACACACCACTGAGTGCTATTTGCCACAGAATTGGACACACCCATAAGGTTTATTGCTCATGCTCTTTGGCTCTAGAAGTATCAAATGAATTTATTTTCTAATACCCGAGGGTTACCTAGCTTTTAAGATTAGTAGGGTGGTTGGGATGCAAGTCAGCCTTGAGGTGAGCCCCTTTGGAGTCCTCGCCCTTAAGAGCAGCTCACAATAGTAAGTTGACATTTTACTGTTAACAATAACCCCGATCTTATGTGGTTATCTGTATCAGCCTAGCCAAATTCTAAAATTTAGAAGTTTTTACTAGCTTAGGAACACATTTTTGGCTCAACCTACCTATAGTGACATAGGGCAACTTTTCAAAGCTGTTTTTGATTGCTGTATATGAGTAGATCAAATTGATTAACAGTCCCTAGGCTAGCATGTCTTACTATCAGATTTTCTCCCAAAGGGACTTTGACTTGGAGTGGACTGTTTCATCCAGTTCTAGCCTTAAGTTTGACCGACCTGTGCACCCCCAGTACTCTAGGGTCCCTTGGACCTACTCTAGGGTCCCTTGGACCTACTTGAGTCCAAACCTACCTCAAGTTGTTTCCTATGTTAAGGTCCCTGTGACCACATCTACCTGGAGTTGGCCTGCCTCTAGTATGAGCGGGTCCATTGTTAGTAGACCTCATGACCAGGTCAGTGACCAGGTGGCCTGTCATGGTGGATGGGAGCAAGTTGTGAAGACAATTAATGCACCACAAAATTTCTCAGATAATCGGGAGTAAGTTATTAGACATAAAACATTTCCTTTTCTCTCTATTTTTTTGTATATGGTGGCCGGGAATAGGCTGTAAGACCTTTGGTTCACCATTTTCTTCCCTTCTCCATCATCTATATCCGTAGGGTAGGAACTATTCTTGAGACCCTCGGTCCACCTTTCTTTTCTCTTTCTTCTCTTTTCCTTGTTTTTTCTTTTCTTTTCCGGGTAGTCTAGGAGCAAGTCATCAAGACATCTAGACACTTGTAGATGTGACTAGAAGGGAAAACTTCAATGAAGTAACTAATATGCTTGAAAGATTCAATTCTCCTTCAGATAATATGATCCTCTGCTAAACTGATGTCAAATGTCCCGCTCTCCATGGCTGGGCCGATCGTGTGACATTCCTCGGGGGGGGGGGGGGGGGGGGGGAAGGTTTTTCGGGTATTTTGTCTTAATAAAATCATTGAGGGCTTCTTCTCAGGAAATGGTATTAAATAAAAGGGCACCAGTATTAGGGTGTGGCAACATCAATGAAGTTGATGAGAAAATCCTTTTTACTAAAAAATGAGGACCATCCGACTTGACGCACCCTTAGATCGATGATCAGAGGGCCTAAGATATAATATGGTTAAACTTAAAACAAATCTACCTAAAAATCCTATTCGAGTATTCCAAATTTTAGCTCAAACCAGCCTCCAATGAAAAGATATGGATTTGGCAAGTCCGGAACCCAGACAAGGTGCCCTAAAATGGCCCTACAATTGCAAAGAAACCCTACATAATTTGTATTATAATAGTCTAATATTTTTATGAAAGGTAGTAACCGTGGTGAAAAGCTTAAATCTCAAATTTGAGGCCGATCCCATTTCGGGTCATCGAGATATGAATATGAAAAGTTTAAAATTTCGAGTCGAGCCGACACATTTTACAAAGGGACCCCACCAAATATAGAGTTAAATGCCTTGAAATTCTAATGGAGGGAAGGATATGTTGTGAAAGAGCTAGTTTCCAAATTTGAGCTCAATCTGAAGTCAAATTGATGAGATATGGTCATTACAACGGTGTAAAACTCAGTGAAGGTGCACAACTTACTTTTACCAATAAACATTGAGCAATCAGTAGTCAAAGTGGGTGTAAAACTCAGTAAAGGTGCACAACTTACTTTTACTAATAAACATTGAGAAATCAGTAGTCAAAGTGGCTACAAATTTTATGGGAGGGAAACGTAAATAAGCAACCCATATCCCCCAAATTTAAGCCCGATCTGATTTAGAAATACCTATTCTAAGGCTCTTTTAGTCGTACACAAATGGACCATCAATGTTTTTTTAGAAAGATCTTAATGAGCTATAAAGTCCATCAATCCATTGGAGTTACAACAACTGTGAAAATTTTTTGGGCAAATTGACAGGGCAATATCCTAGATGACATAACCAAATGAGCTCAAAATTCAGTATATTGTTATTGTTATCTTTCAAATGGTATACATGTCAAGGGGATTTTGTAACTGAATCATGGTTATTTCAAAGAAAAAAGAAGGGGGATTTAAGTCATTGAAAAAGTTGCAGTCCCTATGACCTCCGATCATTCCTAGATTAATATTTCACGATCATTTTGGACTGAAATTTGGCGGGGAGATTCTTGACTCAATGCCGCTCATATCAATATACAACAAGTTTGTCAAATTGATCAATAAATTGTAGAGAGAAGGTCCTTGAATATTTTGGCATCACAATTTTCAAAAATAGAATGAAGATAAATAGTCATACCACTTCAATTTGGCATTATCTTAAACCTAAATTTCCACCAAACATTGGTACAGGCGTCTTTTATAAGACTCTACTGGCTGATTATCAAATAGAGACCAAATTTGAGCACAATGATGACGTGTAGAAATGAGTGTGGAATTTTTACTTAAAATAGAAAACCAAAACTTAAAACGTGTGAAACTTAATGTATTGATGACACTTTTCACTCACGTTTAGGCATCTTTCGTGGTCATTTTCAACTCTAGCCCAAATTTATTTTTAATAATCCACCCCCTTTGAGCCAAATTTATTTTTAATAATCCACCCCCTTTGAGCCATGCTTTTAATTTTCCATTAACAAACTTTTAGTATTCCACCTATGTTTTCTCATGTCTATAAAATTCTCTTAACTTCATTTTTTAAGTATTAAAAAATTAAGCTCTAACCTAGAGAGAGAAACCCTAGCCCTTGAGAGGAAACTTTTAGTATTTAACTAGTCTTGACTATGGCACTGGTCCAGGGCAACCCATTAGTGTCAAGCAGCCAGTCAATTGGGGCAACCCAGCTACCAAATCGACTGAGTTAGTTGACATGAAAAGTGAAACCTTCAAATATAACTTGGCGAAGATGGGGGTTTTGAATGTCCTCCGAGCAAAATCCTACGTTAGGAATAGTGTTCGCAAAACGGATCAGTCAGAACCGGAACCGGCCAGTTAGATCGGTATCGGTAGGGTGCCGATTCCGGTTAAGGCAGGTTTTACATTTTTACTAAAAAAATGAAGCTTCCAGAAAAAAATCAGCCGGTTCGGTATCGAACTGGCGATATATTTGCAAAATCGGCCGGTTTTGGAAATAACCGGTCTGGTTCACTGTTATATCGGCCGATATAATGTTAAAATGGCGCACTTAGAAATAACGCCCGTTATTTGTAGCAAAGCCTGTTATTTTGGGCAGAACTCGTGATCCGCCCTTTTGCAGCCTTTTTTGATGCTTTTTACTGGAGTTTTTTGTTTTTTTCGCTCAATTATTGTACTATACTTTCAAATCTTCTTTAAATAAATGAATATTGAATAAAAATTTCCAAGATTATGTCGTTTTTGGCGATTTTTAGGTGCGTTTTTTGCTGTTCTTCAAATTTTTATGAAAAATCCACCAATCTAAGGATTTTGGAGTGGTTTTTCATTTTTTTTCAATAAAAATTAGGGGATTTTAATGATCACTGAGATATCTATATTTCTAGACTCCTGATTTCATTAATTTTGCAGCTTTTTTTAGGATTATTTAGATAATATTTGACTGATATTATTGATTATATTCAATAAAAGAATGGATTTGAGAACAAAAACAAAGATTTGGAGTTTAGGGTTTCTTGAATAAAAATTGAAGAAATACATATATATATATATATATATATATATATATATATATATATATATATATATATATATATATATATATATATATATATATATATATATATATATATATATATATATATATATATATATATATATATATATTTTATTGTAGGAATCTCCATGGAGAAATACAAAAACGAAATTGTTTTATTGCAGGAATCTCCATGGTGAAATACAAAAATGAAATTGTTTGACAAGAAACTCCATGGAGAAATACATATATAAATTTTTTGTTATATTTTTTATGTGTTCGTGATAATTGAAAATCTGGAATTGCATTTACTGTTGATATTCGATATATTTTAGTAAAAATTTGATATATTTTCTATGGTAATTCTTAGGTAGAAGAATTCATGCTTGCTTTTCATTTGCATGATAGACTATCATAGTTTATCTATGATGCTTGTGATGCCATTTTGTAGTCATTTATACAATGATCTATTGAGTTGATTTTCACCATTAGGTGTAAGTTACAATATAAGTTACAATATAATGTAAGTTATGGTAATTTTTGACAAAAAGAAATCAAGTTTAGAGTGCATGAATTAAAGGTAATTTTTGGTTCTTTAGACAATGTTTTATTGTTTTTGTCATGTTAGAGTTGACTGGCCCTATGAATGTAAATAGAGTTTGACGTCAAGTACTGCGTAATTCATTTTTCATATTAAATAATACTTCAATAATCTCATTGACAAGGAGGCAAAAGTAGGAAAATTCTTATCACCCGGGCTCTCTATTCTTCTAGCCATAGAATAACCACGTCTTCAAAAAGAGGAAAAAAAAAGAAGAAAGGAAATTCTTATTACCTAGGAATCTCTTTATTCTTAGCCATAGAATGCTTCAACAGTCCTTGACAAGGAGGCAAGAATCGCCTAACCTCTATTAAATAAATTCATGTTTAGGCTTATATGTTAGTGTAACAATCATAAAATTTCAAAAAAAAAAAAAGAAGAGAAAATATGCTTTTAAATAGGTGATGTTCTGTTTGAGTATGATAGTCCTTGGGGACCATCACTATTTTCAAAAGGTTTTGCCATTGCCTTTGCCTTTGCCTTTACTTTTTCTTTTGCCTTCTTTTGCCTCCTGCTGCTTGCAGCTGGCCACGTCCTTTAGCGGACGTGGTTTTCGTATGTTAAAAGCAGACGCTTAACGCGACACCTCAGGTATGAGGTAGAGCGTAATAAAATATTATAATAATATGTTCTAAGAATTTAAATAGGGGAGGTGAGCACTCCTACCCTAGAAAATTTTGAGATCTCTCTCTCGAACCGAATTTTTTATCGGAAGCACCCTCTCAAATAATTGTGGGTAAGTGACATCGTCTTTCTGAAAAATAGTCTATTTTTAATAAATAGTGATATTTCCGTCCAGGATCTTTATTTTATAAGTTTTGTGTGTAAGTGACCCCATTGTCTCGAAAAATAATCCATTCTTTTTAAAAATGAAATGAAATAATTATTTCTGCTTATTATCATGAATTTTAGGCACGATAAATTTTATGCGCACACGACCTCATTATCTTGAAAAATAATCTTTTTAATAAAAATTGTGATATTTTATCTATGTTAGAAATTTTGAATGCTGTAAATTAGAAAAATAAATTTATTTATTTTTCTTGTCTATTGTTAGAAATAAATGTGATATTTCTGCTTTTAGTAAAATTGTGATATTTCTTTCTACTGTTTTGAATATTTAGACATTGTAAAATTTATGTGCAAATGACTGCCTTATTATTTAAAAATTGACATTTTTGCAATTGATTATAGTATTGTTGTGAAATGTTTATTTGTGGATTGATATCCAATAAATTGTGATAATTCCGTATTCTTGAATTTCTATAAGAGTTTTTCTATACATATTAAATTGGCAATTATGCTAGAATGCCTTTACAAACTGCTACCTTTTTAAATTTGAGCCCAAAATATTTGATTGGTTATTTTTGAAATGTTATAGAGAGTGACTGTTATTAATGGTTTAAATGAAATTCATATTAATGATTTCAGTGATATGTTGAGTACATGATATTGCTGCTTTCGAATGTTTAAAGAGATTTAGAAATAATTTAAGTATGCAAGTGGACTCATCCGGTTCGCCGGTGAGGTATAAGTGGACCTATCTGGGACGCCGGTAGGGATTAAGTGGACTCATCCGGTACGCCGGTGAGGTATAAGTGGACCTGCAGGGATTAAGTGGACCTATCTGGGATGCCGATAGGGATTAAGTGGACCCATCAGGACGCTGATGGGGTATATAGGTGACCTACTTGGGACTCCAGTAGGGTATTTTGTGAAATCCTTTGAATTATGTACTGCCGTTAAAAGTGTTATAAGCATTTCAATTACTCGGATTATACTTAATTATGCATTTATTGAAAGTGAAACTGTTGATGCATTTCTGTTAATAGATCTCAGTTTGGAAAATATTGATATCTTTCAATCATGATTATTTTTAGGGTTATGATGATCACTTACTGAGTAGCCAAACTCATCAAACTATGGTAAACATTTTTTCAGGATAACTACGGATTCATTTTGAGTGCTAGACAAGATCAACCTTGAAAGATACTGTTGTTGTGCTAGCTTTCTTTATTTACTATGTAAGACCTCGCCACTGTAAATTTGTCCTATCAATAGATGTATATATGTTTTGTCCGTCACATCTTAGGAATAACAGTACTGTAAATTCTTGGGGTGTGACAGTTAGACAATTGAAATCCTGTAATATAGAGGAAGACTAACCCTCATAAACTCCTACCTCAACCTAATCATACTTCTCTACTATTTCTTTGAGTAAATCAGTGGGGAGAAGGCCCTTATCTATTTTTTTTGGGTAAATCAGGGTTCTGCATTCTTAATTATTGCTTTGTTTTTTTCTTTCTTTCTTGTTCATATACATGTAAATTAATCTTTGTTGTGATATCACCATGCTTACTAGGTCCCCTTGATAGAGTAATATTCTCAAATAAATATTTTTTTAATGAACTTTTATGTTCAGAAAAATTTACAAGAAAATAATCAGATGAGGAGGGGAGATGTGACGTGGCAGTACGGCACAAAAGTGAATGACAAAAGAAGAGTTCGATGTAATTTTTGTAACAAAGAAATGGGTGGTGGTATTTATCACCTAAAATAACATCTTTCTTAGGTAAAGGGTAATGTCACCAGTAGTAAAGAAGTGCCACCAGAAGTAAAACAACAAAGGTTAAAATTAATTAACAGAAAGAAAAGGAGAAAAGGTGCCCAGAGAAAAAGATGCAGAGGAGATAGAGATGGGGTACGAAAGTCCAATAGATGAGGAAGATGATCAAGAAGCAGAGTTCGAGGTGCAAATAGAATGAGCTAGGATTGCCAGTCTCCAAGAGTCGAATTATAGATAAATGAAAATGTAATAAATGTATGGGAGAAGGGATGGTGCATCCAGTAGCTGTCAACCTCAAGAACCTATAGTACCGAGTAGGGGAGGATGCATGTCTTCATTGCTTAGGTCCACATCTAGTAGATTGAGGCGTAGTTTCTCTAGTCGCCCATCCTCTTATAGTCGGCCATCTACTATTCAATGACATGAACCCATATATGTGCCACTAATGACCCGCGAACCCTCTGGACTTGATCCCCACAAGCCACAATATCAAAATTTTTTTTTTTTTTTAGTCAGCAGGTATATTAATAGAAAAGGCGAAAAAGATGATTAGCATGTTCTAGTATGCTAATGCATTGGCATTTAATTCTGCGAGCTCAGATTTCTACCCACAGATAGTAGCTTCTACAGCTGAGGCAAGGCCGAGTGTTAGAGGTCCAATTGCGAAGGAGCTTGCAGGGCCATATTTAGAAGCTATTGTTCATGATGTCGATAAGCATATTGTGTAGTTTAAGATCTGTTGGCCAGGTACATGAGTGACCATCATGACTGACGGTTGGAAGGACAAGTCCCATTGGTATCTTGTCAAGTTTTTAACAAGTAGCCCTACGGGCATTGTTTACGACTTTAACATTGATTTATCAAGAAAGAGACATACTGAGAGACTGATATGCGCACACTTAGACAAAATTGTAGACGAGATTGGGCCTGAAAATGTGGTCCAAGTAATGACTGATAATGCTACGAACTACAGAAAAGTAGGCTTGTTGCTAATATAGAGAAGACCCAATCTTTATTGGATTCCATGTGCTGCCCATTGTGTTAATTTGATGCTTAAGGAAATAAGGAAGCTGAAGAGGGTTAAAACTTATATTTTGAAGTGCAAGTTGATTACAAGGTTTATATACAATCACACGTATCTCCATGCTTTGATGAGAAAGAATTGCATGCGAGAGATTGTCACGGAATCCACTACTAGGTTTGCTACAGTGTTCCTTACTATACAATCGATATTGGTCAACAAGGCAAGATTGAGGTCAATAATACGCTTTAATGAATAACAGACTAATAGGGCAACAATGAGTTAAGATGGAAGGCAGGTTGAAACCATCCTTGTCGATCGGAGGTTCTGGCTAGATGTAACCATGTTGTTTCTGTAACTGAACCTCTACTGCGAGTGTTGAGGTTAGTTGACTTTGATGATAAACCCACAATGAGGTTTTTGTTCGATCTAATGAGACGAGCAAGGGAAGCTATATTTGAGAATAACACATAAACTGAAGAGATATTGGAGATCGTTGATTGTAGGTGGAGAGACCAACTGCCCCGGGATATCCATGCAGCAGGTAATTTATGATTCATTGTCGCAATTCATGATTCTTTCTCAACTCCGAGTAAAGTTATTGTAATTAATAATATAACAAACCATGTGCATGATTCTTTCTTAATCCACAAAACTTGTACTCTAATGCCACCTTAGGTGATGCACATATCATGGAGAGGGTATGAAACTGCATCTACAAGCTTGAGCCTAATCTTGAAACTCATATGGAGTGTATGCAGTAAGTAAACCTTAATCAAAATGTGTCTGTAATAAAATTTCAATTTAGAATAATGAATTGCATTTCTATGTTGTACTAATTTCTTGTATATGCATCTTATTATTTCTAACTTATCATGTACATGGAAAAAAATGGAGAATTTACATACAACAATGCCAAAAAAACAGCAAGAAAATTGCACCCAGGTTAGTTTTAAGTTAAAACTTGCAATACAATACTATTTGTGGGTTTTTTAAATCAATTTATTTTCTATGGTTAAGCATTTCTATGTTTGTCTATGTCAGCACAATGGTGGACGATACACGGAATTCGAACAAAGCAATTGCAAAAGATTCCAGTTAGAATTTGGAGTCAAACTTGTCCTTCCTCGGGCTGTGAGAGAAACTGAAGTATATTTCAGTGGATACATGCCCCGAGGCAAAATAAGTTAAAGACTCAAATGTTGCACAACTTGGTGTACATTCATTACAATTTGAAATTGCGAGAGAGACATATAAGGAGGACCCCCACAGACTACACGCCGATCAACCTTGATTACATCTTCCGAAGGGACCTTGCCGATGAGTGGGTATCACTAAGGACCCCACTACTAGACCAGGGTTTTCTTAGTGGGGCAGTTGCCGATATGGATGATAATGTGAATGTTGCAGCATCCAATGAAGGAGATATGACAATGGACCTGGATGACGATTATACACAGGATGAAGATGAGGCGCAGGATGATGAGGAGACATATGGGACAATGAAAAACAATTGGCGAGATTCAGTCATCTAGGAATGTGAAGGGGCACAACATGATATGGTGCCCGATGAACAGGAAGATTTAATGAGATTGGCTCGGGAGGAAGTCCAGGCATCGAGGCGTAGCAGTTACTCGACAAGGGAGAGACGAAGCCGTAGCCATCATCGTAACCTAGTTATTCATGACGATGACAATATTGAAGTTTCTGAGGGTCATAACATAGAACAGGGTGGGCGTAACACAAAACAAGGTGGGGGAGAATACGAAGGCTGGACGAGTCTAGGAGACTTTGGCCAAAGGAGTACCACGGGAAATGTTCTTGACTAGTGAGGAGGCACAACTGCGGCATTACAGACTCCATCATGCCTTACCTAGATTTTTCGCCCTGTAAACCCTGATAGTGAAACTCAACAATACCATGATCCCCCTCGCCACTCTCATTACATACCATGATAGTTAGACTTTGTAAGTTCATTAATTGAAATAATATCAATTATAAATTGTCTTGTATATCTTCATAGTATTCAAATATTAATTTACATAAAAAGTTGTTTCAATTTTTTTTTTGTAAGGTAAATGTATGTAATATGGTAGTATACGCTTAATCTAAGTTTTTCTATATTTACATTTTTTTTGGAGGTTTTTGACCCATTTTGTTTAAAAAAAATATACTTGACCAGTTAGTCCTGTTAACTGCATCAGTTAGTTCGGTTCCGGTTCAAACCACTCTTAGCCCCTTGACCGGTTTACTGCTCTGGTTCGATTTTACGAACACTGGTCAGGAACACCCTCAGTGACATTGAACCTTTCCTATTAAGGTTCATGTTCCCCCAATTTGAAAACAAATTCAGTGGGACGGGTGACCCGAAAAATCACGTCACTGCTTATCTCCTGATTATTCCTCCTCTTGAAGACAGACCTCTCCGGATCAAGGCAATGTTTCAGTATATCTTGTCTGATGATCCTCTAACACGATACCGAGAGGTCGTCACTAGGGACCCGAATCAAGCTCGTAATGAATTGCTTTGACATTTTGTCGCGCATTATCGTGGGACTAAGTAGCAACCAATGATCCTTGACGAATTGGTTGCAACCAAGCCGTATTCTAGTGAGTCATTTACGGACTTCACCCATAGATTCAGAGATGCTACATTGAAAGTTATTAATTGCTCACTCTTGAAACCTCTCAAATCAATGAGGACATAGAGAATGTGTCTCCTGAATACAAATTCTACTTTGGCAAGAGCACACCGCCTTTCTCTTTTGATGCAATGCTCAAGATATTCTCTTGCTACAACGGAAGGAAAAGAGCAAAGATTAGTTTCCAACGTTGGGGCAAGAGCGTGATGAAGCCATACTAGGGAAAGAGTCGGATGAAGCCATGCTACGGCCAAAGCCTGACCACAATGAAAATTTATCTAACGATTGAAGAGCCTAAAGGCCATTCCAAGTCAGAATCATCCTCAGAATAGCTTAGGGATACAAATAACACCACATCAGAACAAGAGCTCAGTTAAGACAAAGGTTCAAACTAGTGGAGAAATTAATGAATTAACAATCAATCAACCAAAGTCTCATTCCAAGTTTGAATCATCTTTAAAATGGCTTAGGGATGAAGATATTGCTCATTTTTGTACGTATCAAATTCAAGGTACTACACCCTAAGAGTTTGCTCTTTTTAAGGATTCGATGAGTAATGTTCCTAAATTTCTGTTTAAAAATAAACTCCTCAGATTGACATAAGCCATAGTGGTGTGAATGGCATCAAAACCACCCTCACAACACTAAGAAATGCCTTGCTTTTAGGCACATTATCCAAGATTTCATTGATAAAGGTACCCTAACTCTTACAGAGGAAGTTAAAGAAAATACACATATCCAGGATTCTATTAAGGAGAAGGATGTCCCTCTCAATTCAAACCTAGATGATGTCATCACGTCACGTGAAGTGCAAAAATTTGTAGTGGAGAGAGTAATGAGCTAGGATCCCTGCTTAAGCCAAAAGATCACCTAGTATCGCCTTTGGACAAGGGAAGGAACATGCTAGAAAATTTATTAAATGAAATCACGGTAAAAAATTTAGGGAATGTATATAATGAGACCATTAACCTTTAGTATAGAGAGGTCACAATTATTTATAACCATCTGATGTGCAATCTGATAGATTGGGTGTCACAAAGTTTGGGAAAATTTCTTTTGAACTTTGAGCATGGTCAATGAACTAAATGCAGCCACCCAATTTCACATCCAATAGTCAAGATTAATTGTGACCACCTTCTACGAAGATAAATGGTCTCATTATATACTTTCCCAAAAATTTATCCACATCCATGTGGCTAGGGAAACTCAAACACAAAATGTCGAGGATTGCCTTAGTCAAGGGTCTATAACTCAAAAACGAAAGAAGAAGAAATTATGCAAATAATTCCAGTTGCATTGAAGATACAAATCCACAAAAGGTCGAAGATGTACTATTCATAAATAGTGGGGCAGGGGCAAATAATCAAAACCCTACGGTTAGGGACTCCCAAATTCACAATAACGAAACTAGCCTTAGCCCATAGTTTGGAACTCAAGAAAAAGATGAAATGCAAAGCAATTCACAGATAAACAATATAGGCCCACAAAAGATTCAAGGCATTCTTATTACACTTGTTACCGCAAAAATAGAGGGCATGATTATGCCAATATTCCATAAAAATTCAGTAGACGACTCAAATGTCTAAGGCATTGGATAAAACCCAAAAGGACCAGATGGTGCAGAAGAAGAATTGTTTCCACAAGAACAGGTGGGAGAAATCAGACCCATAGAAGTTCTAAGGGTACCACCAGGGCCACTCTCACAAGATTTCTTAGATGATCCACCTATATGAGATAAATAATCAAATATTGAAGATTAAATCATGTCATTTCTTCAAGAAAAAGGATCCCAAGAAGAAAGCAAGGGTAGGGACACGACTCCATTAATTGGGGCACCCCATATTCGAGAAGATCTAGCCCTTAAAGTAGAAGGTATCGAAGAACATCCAACAAGAGCAATCCCATCAACCAGATCGATAGCGATCATCCCATCCGACGAAAATATAGTTCAGGTAATCCCATCCAAGATTCCGATAGGGGAGGTCTCCTCCAATGAAGAAGACCATATAAGGGTCATCCTACCAAACCACTTGATAGGGGTATCCTCATTAGATGGTGATATCCTAACAAGGGCAATCGGTGGGGCTCGCACATTATCCGATAACTCTCAACATGCCACAAGACCATCAACTTATCAATACCCAACATGAAGATCCAGATGTAAAAGACCATGAAAACGAGTAGGGTGATCACTTACATATCCATTCAAATAGCAAAGTATGGCATCCACACTCTGCCTAGGCACCCTATTCCACAGCATTGGTGGCCTAATGGGTTATGGAAAAATAAAATAAAATCACATGAATATGCTTAGCCAACGGAGTAGGGGACTAGGTGAATAGTATCGAGAGAATCACTGAAGGAATGTAAAATAAAAAATTTACAAAATACTTGCACAATATTTTATCACTTTGAGAAAATCCCTATGTACTACAAACTATAACAACAAAAATTACATTAGTCTTCAACAACAACTATACCCTTATAAGTTAAGCACTTCTTACAATCAAATGAAATAAAATATAACAAAATAAAGACTAAAGTAATAATGTGCATGAGCTTAAAGTATTTAATGGGAAGCCAATTTCTCAATAACCATCGTGTGAACACCACAACACCATAATTACACTCTCGATAGCGCAAGAAGGGTTTGCTTTTGATACAATCTCAGGAAGCAAATAAATCTTACCACCTCATGACATAGTTACAATACTCATGTAGATCCCATAAACAACACAACATTGGTCATAGGACCATGTGAAGCAAATGGGAAGAATTCGGAGCTAAAACAGACTCAAATTGCAATAATTTTGGCCCTAAGTTTGGTTCAAAGCTCCAAACCACTATGGGCTAAAAAAGGCTAAGTTTGAAACATGGAGTCAAGGGAGAACTCACTATTATGTTGCATATGTTAGCATTTCCAGCAATGTAGAAGTCTCAACAGTTTGCACAAGACAACATTGAAATTATATCAACAAATGCACAAAGTGGAAAGGGCCTTTTATCTCTAACACTTAAGCAATTCAAAAGAAAACTTATGAGAGAGAGTTGCTTACGGTTGTCATGAAATTCCAAGAGCATTTGACTAACATAGCAGCAGCCAAACATTGATAGAGAAGTGCATGATGAAGTTCTAGACATCATACTGCATAATGGGAGAAAGGCATAAAAGGTGTGACTCTATTTGTAATCTTGGAGATGGAATACAAAGAGGGTTATGAGAAATTCCAACAACATATGCTTGAAATAACAACAGCCAAACTTGGCATAACAGCAGCCACGACACAATAGATGGTGCATGATGAGGCTCAGAGTATAAGGCCTTCATCATGGGATATAGGCTGAGCAAATATTAAGCAATAGGCCACACAAGAGAAGACCTTTGAAGTGGGTGAGGTAAGAGTTCAACGAGTGGGGCGTGAGACCTTTTTGGAGAAGAAACAGTGAGGTATAAAATTCTGAACAACAAGCATAGAGCAAGTAGGAGAATGTATTATTTATAAACGTTTCATGTGGGGTACACATCTTGGATTAGATCTTAACTACTCATAGAATGATCCAATGGTTGAGAGAGGTTAAATCTAACCTATTCAATCACCATTGATGACTATCACATGGATGGTGTTGAATGGGTACATCCTTTTCACCATACCCACATAACACCTCCACAACATATCCAATAATATCATATGTGCCCTTTAATCCTAATTTTTCAAAATCAATGAATCACAACCATTCATCTTTTAATCACCAAATCACAATTATTAATAAAATATCTCCTATTCAAATTCAAAAAGGGGGTGGCATGCCACCAATTAGATTCATTTATGGTGAAGTTTCCTTCACATTAAAGCTAAATGAAAGGTCACTTTCATGGCATCTTGTGTCATGCTTTGTTTCCTTATCCCCTTCACACTAATTAAAGCTCTAAAGGATGGTCCAATCAAATAATTAAGAAATAGATTAATTTTAAACAAATATGGATTCTCTACATTTTCACATATGAACTCACACGTCTCTACACATGACTTCACACATGTGCCACAAAACACATTATACGTAACAAGGTTATGTGTCATATCCAAACAAGGTCCCATGTCTAGTTTTATGGTTTCCATGTCATGTTCATAAGGTGATGTGGCTGCCCTATAGGATACATGTGTGGAACACATTGGCCATTTGTGTGCCACACGCCATATGTACGAATGTCTGAATTGGAATTAGCATACAACAAATTTGCCAAAGCATTTTTCTTTGAAATTAAAATTCCCAAAAATCAACTAAAATCATGATAAATCAGTTTTCATTATTTCTTATCAAAATATTAAGGTTTCGTACTTCTCATAAATCCGGGGTGAAAAACCCGGTTCCACAAGTGGTTGGGTTGTATCCTCACTGGGCTAGACACGAAAACCCAATCAAATTTCTCAAATCAACCCAATAGACCCCAATGCATCACAGACTTTCGTCTAGACATGAGTGTGCCTATCAAAGCTAATTGATAGTTGGATGGTTGTTCAGTGGATTATAAGTGCCCCCCCCCCCCCCCCCAAAGACACACATTCTTATGGATGTGGGGGTCCTCTCTCAGCATCTGTGCATAATTATGATAGGTGGATCTTACCTTATAAGAATGACTTCCAAAAATGTGATTATCTATGCACACATTGTGAGCAAGCTACACATGTCAAGGATTTGGGCTTATCTCCTCTTATGACCTAATTATTCTCACACATGACTTATATATAACATATCTCCAAAACATCGGGGTCCACTGATGCCCAAGCCTTGGCTCACGCGGCATGAGGCAAAACTAGTCATACTGACCCCAGCTAGAGGAAAAACCCTAAAACCTCTCGGTTTATAATATGCTCCAAGAAACTCGCCTAAGTCAAAATGGGGTTATTTTGTCCTATCCAAATCCCAGTGTACAAAAGACTTCGCTAGGCACTATATTCCTAATCACTCCCACTATGACTTTAAACAGGGCTGGCATTGCATATAAGGCCTTAAAAGGCTATATATCCAACATCCTCCCACTTGACCTTTGAGGCTTAGAGAGCATTGGAGACACCCCATCTTGAAAACTGACAAATTCAATAGTTTTCTAAATCATATACAACCTTAGGACCACACTATCCAAGTAAACCCCTAGATCGTAGACCACCATAGTCCATACTGCATGCCCTATGATCTAGAATCCTTAAAAACACACTGTTTCAGTAAAAAAACATTAAAAATACCAAAACATCTCATTTTGACCTAAATTTTGGCAGGTAGCATCAAGAGCACGTAGACAACCCTAGATATGGAATCTGCCGATTTTGGGCATATTTGGTTTGGACGACACTACCAATGTCTCCCAGGACACCATTAGTTTGGTGTTGCCCAGCTCAGATTGACCCAAATCGGGTGATTTTTGACAAGCAGCATCCCGATAGGCCCAAAATCAGGCTAGACAGGAATCTAATGATTTGAACAGATTTGGTCTAAGTTGCCTAGTCCAGACTGACCCAAATCGATTGATTTTTAGCAGACAACATTCCATCAGCCCCAAAATCAGTCAGATAAGAATATGCAAATTACGAGCATATTTAGTCTGGGAGACACCATTGGTGTCGCCCAGCCTAGACTGACCCAAATCAGATGATTTTTGGCAGGAAGCATCCCAACAGCCCAAAAATCACCTCAAACTGGAATCTGCCAATTTTGAGTAGCTTTGGTTTGGGCGACACCAGTTCCGACTGCCCTAAATTTGCCATTTTTGCTTGTCAACCTTTTTTGAATCATTTTTGGACAGGTTCATTAAACCTAAACTATTTTGGTTTGGGCGACCAGTGTCGCCCAAGCCTTGGACAACTAAAACAGTAGTCCAGGCTGAGAAATCTTCTGGTTATGGTTTGTTACCATTCCAGACGATTTTTCAGTTTATAAAAAGGTCATTTCGGGATCATTTTAGATATACTCTTTAGACCTCATTAGCTTGTGTGCCCAAAGAAAACTTTGAGATTGTAAGACCTGAGAAAAACTTTGACCTAGGAAACCTTAGCTTTAAGCCACATGCAGCCCTTAGAATAAGAGATCCATCCAACCAAGCCGAGGCCTGGTGAAAACATGAAAAAGAAACAAAGATAATGCATGGCATAAACTCAACCGGTCCTAATATGGGCGAGGCCTCGAAGCCTCGAGAGTCCCTAGCCAACCGGCCCGATCTGGTACATTTTTACTATTTTTTGTATTCTTTTCATTTTGTTTATTTCATTAGAATTAAGTTAGTTTTATTGCATTTTACGTAGTATTTCACATTTTGAATTGTTGTTTTCATTGCTACTGATATGAGATCAGATCTGCTCATTTATGAGTATATCTGACCTCATATTAGAACTCAATTGACCCCCACTATCTATCACTCACTTTTAAAATCAGTTTGTGGTTTAGATCTGGTAGAATCTTATCCTAAGATAGTCCTAATCTACATCGTAAACAGTTTGGCGCCCATCGTGGGGCAGTTCGAGCTTGATTAGAGCTTCAAAATACATGGTTTTGTTTACTATTTTTCACCTATGTTTAGTTAAAAATAGTTCCAAATTTGAATGTAACCAGGACTCAGGGTTTCTGCAGTTGCAAAACGCTGTCTGGGGTGACACTCCCTGTGTCACCAAGAGTGTCAGGACCCCACTCCCTACCCCCTGTTGCACACGCTGGAGGACGATAAGGAGCGGAACTGTGACCACAAGTAGCGAATGCCACTTAGGTGGGAGTGCGCTGAACGACACACACAACTGCACGAGCTCCCAGCAGCGAACTCGTCTGCCCGAGCTCACAACGTGCGTTCATATCCATCCGCGCTCACTAGCCCGCCATAACCATCTGTGCATCATCGTGCGCCCACTACATTCAACAATGCACTGATCAGCTAGCGCTCTCACAAGTGTGGTTAGCTGCCTCGATCTCACCCTTCGGTTCTAGGTGATCTAGTGGCACGTGTCTCGGGTCTCTGGTGGACCTAGGATTTGAGATTACTCTCTCAGAACCTTGCTCGAGAGCAAGGGCCAGGAATACCAACCAATGAGAGAGGAATTTTAGGTGGGTTCGGGATTTACTCGGGCCGGCTTGCATGGGCGCCCTCTTAGATCTCAAAGAAATCCCCCCAACTGCTTGAGTTGGTTCGAAATCCCCTCCTTTGACCTGTAACGCCTCTTGTTTTTCTACACAACACTTCTATGATTAATTTGTAAGACAAGTGGGTCGAAAAGGACCCACCCTTGTCTTAGGGCAATGCACGTTCATGGGAGAAGGCAATGAAGTGCAAGGTTAGATGAAAGATGGAAAGGAGAAGAGAACTTGACAGAGGGGCAAGGCTAGCATGACAACTGAAAGCCACCGACTCGGAGTAGTAGCAAGACGGGCATAGTTCACAGGACCAGCGCGGCCGCAGTACTACTCGAAACCAAGGTCGGCGCGTAGGCGCTAGGCTAGGCCTACCCTCAATCAAGTGAGAAGAGAAAGAGGTGGAGAGGAAAGAGCGAGACGATAAAGAGAAGGGAAAAATCCAGACGTCGATACACATTACAATGGCCAATGCATGGAGGCGGTGTATCTCTTGTGGATGGCGCTAGCTCCTGACGAGGCTCACGACGATGGTTTCTCCGAGATCGCACGGTGATAGACGTCGATAGGCACCGAACGCATGGAGGAAGCTCACAGACGGCGATGAGTGTTGCTAGGGCCTTTACCCGGCGGCGATAGGTATCACCGTCTACGTTAGATGCTCAGCAGAGGAAGACTCCTGCAAGCGGCAACACACTTCGCCGTCTAGGTTCTTCATCGAGACGTCAAAGCGACATTTGTGGGCGCTGATGGGCAGCACCATCTATAGACTTCACTAAGAGAAAGAGACAGACGAGAATGAGGGAAAGAAGACCCGTGCATGGCGCTGCCATCGCCATGTGCGACCTGTGAGACAAAGGGAGAGGCATGCATGACACTGCCCCTGCCGTGCACGACCTCCACGAGGGACTCAAAAGAAGAAGAGGGAGAAGAGAGCGGAGATGGGAGAGAGAAGAAGAAAAGAAAAATAAGAGAGAGAAGATTTACCTCAACCCTAGGAGTATTGGTCGAAAGTTTCTCTCACCTCACCCTCTCTCAAGCATAACACCATAATGGTAATAAAGAGAAACTTGTATTAAGTGAAAACTCTCTCTTGTGTGTGTATGCATCTCCCCTCTTATTACGTACAATGATGGTACATATATATAGAAGTGTGTCCCAAACATGGGTGGATGATCAAAAGTAACCCTAATTGCTGGAAATTAAGATTAAATTGAATTAAAAGAAATTAAAAAATAGAGTACAAAATGAAAATTTACCCCTTTCTAACAAGTTGTGGAATTCCAGAACAGTCCCTGTGTTGCCCTAGGACTTGCATGTTCTTGCAAGGCTGATCCAGGGTCGTTTTGATGCTCGGTTATCGTAAGATGATTATTTTCTTGTAAGGATCAACATGGCGATCGATTTGATACCAACTTCGAGTCATGGATCGTGTTTTTTGTGTACGATCATGTGACTTGAATTTTGAGTAGATCTTGAAACTTTAAATCGATAGTGTGTTCATTCCTTAATATTTTTATGTGTTTTCTTCGCTGAATCACACTGAGCATGCCGCTATGATCACGGGGCACCAAACATAGTTCGATTTCGTGGCCGAACGAAGAGTTTGCAAGTTTGGAATTTTGGCCAAAATCAAGGATTTCGACGATGGAATTTGCAATCTGTTCGTCGGCTTCGTGTGCAGAATTCGACTGTTTATCATGTACGAGATTTGGGTCAGAAATGGCTCGAGACTTCACACCCGTAATAGAAATTGGTCTCGCATCGATTGGGCTCGCGAGCAACGTGATTTGGCCGCTCTAACGAGCCACGATGCTGCTGAATTTCCTAAACTTTCTTACCGATCAGTAACTTTTCTTTAGCTTTTTTTCGCGCTCGGGTATCATCATGGGGCGTACCACGTATCAAATCGCTCGTCTTAACTAGACAAACGTGCTTACCAAATTGAGCCCGATCCAACGTGGGACGACTGAGATATGAGCATCAAAAGTCACTAGTCGTGACTGTACCTTTAATGGTGTAGTGTTGCAAGGTGGCCGCACGGGAATAGCGTGCGGCTCCTCTTGTTTCACTCTTTCGCTTATAACTTCTTCCTGGAGTGTCTATTTTGGCTGAAACTTGACCCCTGGGGGTTTTCAATCGTGTCGAATCCAATGGTGGTAGTTCCATAGTAGTTTGGGATGTTGAAAATGTAGCTTTAGCTACAGGGGTCCATTTCAGGGTGCTAGAGGCTGATTCTGCCAGAACTGTTTCTCAGTCTGCACTGCCTTAGATATGTTAGAATGTAATGAAACTTGGTAGGATACTTTTGAGAGACCTCATGAAGACCTTGGCCAGTTCTGAGGTAGTTCTGAGACTGTAAAAATTTCCACTACTTGCTAAGCCTTTATTGAGCAAGGGTCTCATGTTGATGAAAAATACCTTCCAACAGGATGCCCCGCTGAATATTGTGCTTTGAGATAATCAAGAAGTGCAATCATTCAGGAAGTTTGAGGGTTCTTTGTAGAGTCCGTACCCTCAAGAGATTATCCACGGTTTTGGAGCATGAGGAATTTGTCAGGACCACCTCGTACAGCACCAGGCCTTTTTGAAGGCCAAATGCTATGAACCTTTGGTCGGCACAGTCTACTACTACACCAAGTTTTCCTTTGATGCTCAAGGTATCCATGTAGGTCCCATCTAGCAGAGTCCAGTCGGGGGCTTCTGACATGTTCCGAAAGTCTGGTCCTCTACTGGCTAGAGGGCTTTGGCGAGATGTACCTTGAATCCTGTGGCAACCTTGGCCTTGTCTGTTTCTTGCCTTCGTAATGGTCCTCATCATTTCTAGAGGGATCTTTTCATCATCGTCCTCACCCTCAAGGACTTTTGTTGTTGCTGAACTGGGGAGATCTTATGAGGCTCTCACTCCTTGATAGGCCATGGAAACTGGGGAGATCGTATGAGGCTCTCACTCCCTAACGAGCCGTGGAAACTGAGGAGATCTTATGAGCCTCTCACTCCCTAACGATCCGTAGAAACTGAGGAGATCTTATGAGGCTCTCACTCCCTGACGAGCCATGATTGCTGGGGAGAACTTATGAGGCTCTCACTCCCTGACAAGCCATGGAAACTGGGGTGTCGGCTGAGGCTGTGGAAGTGCGTCAACCTGCTTTGTAAGTCCAAGCGCCCTTTCACGGGTTTTTCACTTGAACAGGGGAAGTGGTGCCATGAAGACGGCTTTCACTAATTTCTGTTATTTCTGGGCTCTTTTACCCATGACTTTATGGTCATGTCCACCCTTTTCATCTATTTTTGCTCACGATGCTCTTTTGGGGTTTTCACCGTGCTATTTTTCCACAGAACTCTCTTACTCATGGTTTCGTAACCATGGCCGTCCGTCATTGTTGCTCATGACGTTCCCTTGTCCAGGTGTACACCATGCCCATTTTTTTTTAGAGAAGGCATGTTTTAGGGTCGTGCCTTCGAGACCTATGCGAAGCATTTTAATGTCATGCGACCATGATGTGTACTATAGTTTTAGGGTCATACAGCTGGACCGTAGCGATAAGGAATGGCAGTCTGTAGAGGCCATAGAGTGAGTCTGGGGCTGACTTTGACTCACTTGGGAAGGTGGCATGAAGTTTCCTGTAGAGAGTTGATTGGATGGTAGGTGAAAAGTGGTGACCCACTAGTTGGCGGCGAAATGTCTTGCCGTTTGGTGAGCATGGGTAAGACTTACTAGGGAATAATATGAAAGATGATGAAGGTGGCCTGCGCACACGAATGAGCCAGCTAGGGAAGACGTGCGTGGCGATACACGTAAAAGGTGTGTGCACATACGTAGACTCACTGGGGAGGCAATGGAAGTGGTGTTGGTGGCCCGCGCACACGAATGGGCCGACTGGGGAAGACGTGTGTGGTGATGCACGTAAAGGGCATGTGGGCCTAGGTAGTCTCACTAGAGAGAAGAAGAAGAGGGTATGCACACACTGATGGGAAGCTTAGGGAAGACGTGCATGAAGATGCATGCAAAAGGGAGGTGTGCGCCCACATAGGCCGTCTTTAAGGTTGTGCCTGAACCTGGGCGAAGCAATTTAATGTCATGCGGCCAGGACTTGCACTATGGTTTAAGGTCAAATAGCTTGGACCGTGCTTACGCAGTTTAAAGTCATGCAACTGGGACCGTACAGTTTAAGGTCGTGCAACTAGAACTCCGCTACAGTATATGGCCATATAGTTTGGACCGTGGCTATGCAGTTTAAGGTCATGCAGCATGGACTGTGTACGAGTCGCCATGTCAGTAGGGTTGCATAGGGGGTAGGTATGTGGATAGCAATCTGACTCCCCGGGGATAAAGATAGTTAAGGCTATCCACATGTGAAGAGATGTAGATGAAGGTGTGACCCAACGAGGGGTAATTAACGGGAAAGGCTTCACTGGGGATTAGGAGGGCCAGTGTGCCTCCACGGGGATAGTGAATATTGGTGTGCATGGAACTCTGAAAGGCCAGGGCATGGATGAACCCCACCGTGGATTGAAGGAAGGATGTCTATAACTTTCTGGATATGGTGAGATGAGTACGACCCTTACATGCATCTAACTCCATTGAGGGTCCAGTTGGAGTTATGTGTATGGACGATTCAGCACGCTGCACGTTTATAGTTTGAGGGTCTTGTAGCTTGGACCATGGCTGTGCAGTTTAAAGTCATACTACTAAGACTATGCAGTTTGTGGTAGTGCAATTAGACCTTCGCTACATTTTAGGGTCACATAGTTTGGACCGTGGTGCTAAGCCTTTTAACGTCATGCGGTCAAGACGTGCACTGTGGTTTAAGGTCACACAGCCGGATCATGTAGTTTGTGATAGTGCAACTAGACCTCTGCTACAATTAGAGTCATATAGTTTGGATGCTAGGACGTGTACTATGGTTTAATGTCACACAGTTAGACCATGGTCATAAGTTTAAAGTCATGTGATAAGGACTTTGCAGTTTGAGGTCATGCAACTAGACCTCCGCTATAGTTTAAGGTCATACAGTTTGGACCGTGGTCATACAGTTTTGAGTCGTGAGACAGGGACTATGGCTATGCAGTTTAGGGTCATGCAGCTTGGACAGTGGCTGTGCATTTTAAGGTCATGCAGCATGGACCATGGTGGCGCAATTTAAAGTCAGAGCGAACCATGGCGGTGCAGTTTAATGGCGACGCAGTTTAAGGTCATGCAGCACAGACCATGGTGTAAGCGACTCCATGGGGAATAGAGCCATTACCAGAAATTGGGCTCGCTGAGGGATGATATTGTGGTGTAGGGAAAGGGAAGCTAGAGGGAGGAAGAACACAGCAGCAAGAGAAAAAAAAAAAAACACAGAGTTTCTGTGAGCAAAAATAATTTATTCTCTCTCTCTCAAAATGGCAAGAAAAATCGGAGCTCTGCGATCACCAGCCTCACAACATCTCTTCTTTGATCTCGAGTTGGTCTCGCGTTCCACCAATATTTCGCTAACACTGGTATCAGAGCCAAAAGCTCTGAACTGTTTAGTTTTTTTTTTAACTTGGATTGATTATTCACCAGTTGGTTGCATATATATCATCAAAGATTCCACGCATAAAATTTCTTCTTTTTTTTTTGTTTGGGCCCTTGAGCTAGGATTAATACTTGACACCAATTCTGTAGTCCTCGCTTCCTAACTGCTAGACGTAGAGGCCAAACCCCAACATCTGTGACGTTGTTATATTTGCAGTCTTTATTTTCACTTAGTCGTAAAAAGAATGGATATTAACATCATAGCATACCATCTATATTGATACTATGAAATAAAAAATAAAAAATAATGATAATAAATAAAAGGGGAAAGTGACTTAATTTGATATCAAGATAATCACGTGGTTTCTTATCCCAATTTTACAAGTGACCCATGTTTGTTCATTCTTGCTTTGATTAGATCTTCCATATCTAATAGGTTTTAATTTGCTACAAAATAGGACTTATATTTGATATCAGGATAATCATGTGGTTTATTACCCCAATTTTACAGGTGACCCATCTTTGCTCATTCTTGCTTTGATTAGATCTTCCATATATAATATATTCTAATTTGCTACAAAATAGGATTTATATTTGGCATCAAGATAATCACGTCGCTTTACAACATCTTAGGGTTGTAGGAATGAGTCTATGACTATTTGAGCCTAACTCTCTGCATCTTAGGGTTTTACGACAGAAGGGGAGAAGATAACAACCATAGCAAAATAAGGGACACAATTTGCTATTTTATGCACTATTTGTATTAAAATAAAATAAAAAAAGTAAAATAATAATAATAAAAATAAATAAATAAGAAACTAAAGAGGGGGAGAACTCACATGTTATTATATTGCTCATAATTTTTATAAATGTACACATTTGATGCATTTGTTACCTTGGTAATATTGCTGAGATTGCCCACAATACTTGATATTTGCTCTTTTTATTATAAGGGCTCATACATCCTTGATATTACTTACGTGCCCCAAATAAATAATATAAAAGGGAATTTTATATTATCTTTGATAATTGTAGTGTTTACTTATAGAGATTGCCTATTTCATAAATTTTTAAGGCATCAATTAATAACTGATATTTTTTTATGAAATAATTGCAGCTCTTTCTATACAAGTATTGACTACATATTAAATTTTGGTGCCTTGTTTTACTTCTTTAGAACTTAGAAAGTATTAGGTTGCTCACACAAAAATTAACAGATGGCTAGTAGAATTGTAATGGCTGAACTTTCTAAAGTTGAAGAATTAAATGGAAACAATTTTTGGATGTGGAAGAGGAAGATGGAATAACTCCTCATCCAAGAAAGAATCATATATGTACTAAAAGATGATCCACCAATAGTTGGTGATAAACCGATTGAAGAAGAAAAGAAAAAGTTAGAATTTTTTTAAAAGATGACCTTATAGTAAAAACATATATGTTAACATTTATGCAAGATGACCTTATTAAGGTTGTAGAGCATCATGAAACATCTAAAAAAATGCTAGAGGTAATAAAAACTAAATATGACTTAACATCTTAAACTCATCGCCAATTGCTATTAGAGCAAAATAGTTCATTTAAGATGAAGGAGGGTAATAATGTATTGGAACATGTTAACAAGATGCTCGTTATGGCTAAGGACTTAGCCATTGCTGGGCATGAAGTCCCCGAGCACATGCAAGTTTCCACTATCTTCAATAGTCTTCCACCTTCATGGAGGATGATAACAATTGTACTTAGGTTGAATGCCAAATCTCTTACATTAGGGGACCTATCAATGCAACTAGCCTTAGAGCAAGAGCACATACATGAGCAAAGATAACGAGAGTGAACTTATGCTTGCTCAACGACCTCCCAAATTTAGCCAACACAAGCCTAATAACCAGTAATTTTAAGTGAAATTTAACAAGAGGAACAATAGGTTCAAAAACAAAGGAACTAATCCCTACAACCAAGAAACTAAACATGGACCAATGTCACTTCAAGAACTGTTGCCCACAAAATAGAAAAGAATAGCTGGAATGGAAGTAAGAGGTGTGAAGTTGTTTGTGTGGTCTCTGAGTACCTGCTGGCAGACCACGACATCAAAGGATTATGGGTGGACTCAGGAGCTAATCGGCACATCGCAAGTACAAAAGGCCTCTTCGAGGACTTTAAAGAAATAAAAGCCGGGTGAAGCGCATATACATGGGGAACAACACCTATTCTGATATATTAGGTGTAGGAACTTGTAGGTTGTATGTAGAGATAATCGATCTTATATTAACTGATGTATATTTTATCCATTGTATGAGAAGAAATATTGTATCTGTCCCTTTTACTCATTAAAAAGGGTTTTGAAGTCCACTTTCGGTCATTAAAAGCATAAATTGAAAAACGTGGACCAATTTATGCTTGGGGACACTTGGTTGATGACCACAACTTGTTCCTTCTTCATGTAAATGAAAAAGCTGATAATAAAATTTTAATTTATTCTGGTTATGTTCATTGTGTAATGATTATTGATGCATATACTTGACATCTTAGGCTTGGCTAGATAGGAAAAGACAAAATTAATGGATTAATAAAGAAATGTCTTATTCCAAATCTAAGTAATGTGAAATTTCCAACCTGTCAGCACTGCTTATCAGGAAAAATGACTAGGAAATCATTCAATAAAGGGGAGAGAGCTAATGAGTTATTAAATATGGTCCACTCAAACATTTGTGGGCCCCTAAATGTTAAAACTCATAAAGGGATGTCATATTTCATCACCTTTATTGATGACTTTTTTAGATTTGGATAAATTTATCTAATTCACCATAAATCAGAAGCTTTAGCCAATTTAAAATATATATATAAAAAAAGAAGTAGAAAACTAATTGGGTAGGAACATCAAAGTTCTTAGAACTGAATGGGGAGGTGAACATATATTTGAAACTTTCAATGCTTATTGCCAAGAATATGATATTAAAAGACATACTACTATGCTTTATACGACACAACAAAATAGAATAGCTGAAATTGAACCCTCTTAAAAATGACTAGATCCATGATGGCTCATGTTAATCTACTCAAGATCTTTTGGGGAGAAGCAACAAGCACATCTATGTATATTCTTAACAGGGTTCCAACTAAGGTTATAGATTTTACCCCTCAAGAACTGTAGACATGTAGAAAACCTGATCTATCAAACTTAAAGAAGTGGGGGTCGACTACGCATGTCCTAATTCCATATCATCATAGAAATAAATTTTAAAACAAAACTCTAATTTGTAATTTTCTAGGCTACCCGGAAGGATAAAAGGGATATAGATTTTATCATAAAGATAAAAGGCTCATTGAAAGCAGAGATGCCGAGTCACTAGAATATTTTTTTTAAAAAAATCTACATCTAGTGGATAATGACAATCCACTTAAAATCATAGATGATTTAGAACCACTACCTATAGTGGATATGGATAGCCTTGATCAACATGATTATGTTGAAGTACACACATACCCAATGTTAAGTGGTCAAAAGAGGTCTATAGCTTCTTCTAGAGCTTCTTCATCATACCTTGATGATTTCTATATCTATATGAGTGAGGAGATAGATAACTTCATTGACCTAGATGAAATCCATGACCCTTTGACTTCAATCATGCTATGACGACACAAGAATCTTAAGAATGGCTTAATGCCATGAGAGAAGAATTAGATTTTACAGAGAAAAATAAAGTTTGGGATATATGTAATTTTCCATCAGATAGGAAACCGATAGGTTCTAAATGGGTACTTAAGAAATTAAAATCTAATGGATCAATTGATAAATTTAAAGCTAGGTTAGTAGTAAATAGTTTTACCCGAAGAAAGGGAGTAAACTATGTCGATACTTATTCCTCAGTTACAACGTTTATATCCATTAGAATAATTTTGGCAAACGTTACAAACTATGACCTAGAACTTTACCAAATGGATGTAAAGACTGCATTCTTGAATGGTGAACTAAAGGAAACCATCTACATGAAGTAACTTGAGGGCTTCATAATTAAATGTCAAGAAAATAAAGTATATAAATTAAATAAGTTTTTATATAGTTTAAAACAATTGTCAAGATAATGATACTTAACATTTTATGATATCATCCTATAGATGGGATATGAATTAAATAAATTAGACCATTATGTATATGTCTTGAAGAGTGGGAGTAAATTCACAATACTCTCATTATACGTAGATGATATCCTGATAGCTGGAAATGACTTAGAAATGATTGATAAAACTAAGTTATGACTTTCTTCTCAATTTGAGATGAAAGATATGGGAGAAATATCTTATGTCCTAGGCATAAAAATAATTGGAGATAAAAAATACAAAATGTTGTGCTTGAGCTTAGAGAGATATCTTGACTCTGTTATTAAAAGATTTCAAATGGAAAATTGTAAGCCATTGTCTACTCCTGTTGAAAAGGGAGTAAAGTTGTCTAGGAAGGATTGTCTAGCAGAAGGACAAGAAAAACCTGATGTTCCATATGCAAGCTATTGGTCGCTTGGTATATGTAGTAAGATGTACAAGACCAGATTTGAGTTATACCGTAGGACTTGTTAGTAGATATCAAAGTAATCTAGGCATAGCTCATTGAAAAGCAATGAAAAAAATTCTAAGGTACATTAAGAGAACCAAACATTTAAAATTGTGCTTTTAAGCAGATAAGCTTGAAGTTATAAAATATTCAGATACAGATTTTGCTGGGGATAAGAACAATAGTAAGTCTACCTTAGAACATATTTTCCTCTTTGGAAGGACTGTCGTTTCTTGGTCTAGCAAGAAACAAGGTTGTGTAGCTAGGTACATACAAGAAGCATAATACATTACATGTAGCATTGCCTGTACTTTCGTCGTCTGGATAATGCGCTTCATAGATAACTTAAAGCTGCAAATAATCGACAGACCGATCCAAATATTTTGTGACAATCAAGCTGCAATTAAATTAATTCAAAGTGGAGAAAATAACTCCAAAGGAAGACATATAGATATCAAATATCACTACATTTAGGATGTAGTTGAGAAAGGTGAAGTAACCGTTAGTTACTTGCGCTCATTAGATATGATCATTGACCTATTAACCCTTTGTTAATGGGACTTAAAAATGTCTAAGTCAGCTATTTTTTTTCATGAGTGACAAAACCGCTTAAGTGTAAAAATCTTCATGCTAGACATTAACAAAGTGTGCTTAGACAAGTGTTGAACTATTGTCTAAGCACACTTTGTTGAACTATTGTCTAAGTGCACTAGTTTAATGGGACTTAAAAATGTCTAAGTCAGCCATTTTTTTTTATGAGTGACAAAATCCGCATAAGCGTAAAAATTCTCATGATAGACATTTGTTATGAGAGGCATATCCACGAAAGAGTGAGAAAAACCTCGTGACAAGAAATTTACTTAAAGGGTCATACTCAAAATTCGGAGTATGCATGTGACTGATTATCACGCTCAGTTGTTATGGTCAAGTGGGAGATGTTGACACGTATGGTCATAAGGCCTCGCGTGACTTTACCTACCATTTTGGGAGGAATGCTATGGTTATCCAACGTTCACATAAACCAATGTTCATATGAATGTTGGATGGATATCCCTAGGATCAAGGAAGACCTTTCTCAGATACCCATTGGAAATATAACCGTTAAAGCCATTTTCTTCTCCTTTAAAAAAGGGAAGCTAGAGAGAAGAAGAACGCAGCAATAAGAGAAAAAAAAACACAGAGCTTTTGTGAACAAAAATAATTTATTCACTCACTCTAAAGGGCAAGAAAAATCCGGGCTCCGCAATCACCAGCCTCAAGGCATCTCTTCTTTGATCTCGGGTTAGTCTCGCGCTCCACCAATTTTCGCTAACACCGAAGCCATGGATGTAGCCTTACAAGATGAACCATGTAAATCTTATATCATTGATGTTGGCATTTTGTTTTTACTTTATTTTTCTATATATTTCCCAAATTTATTACACATGCTATTGCTCTTGGGAGTTTTATTTTGGTATTGGATTTTATGGAAAGAAAAAGAACAAAAGAAAGAAAAGGAAACAAAGGCTTAAACAGGGCTGGCCCTATTATGGCCTTAGTCTAAGCCCAGCACAGCCCAACTCTTGGACCGTGATGGCTCCATCCTAGCCTGGCCTTTAGGCCACAATCTTCGCCCATGCCCTAGTTTTTTAAGGCTAGGCTGATAGGACCTGCTAAGCCACCTGACCCATTACTAGCCCTATTCAAAATGGTGCACCTTTATTCAATAGTAGAAGCTGGACACCTCATATAAACTTTGTGGTTCTTAAAAGCGGATAGTTTATGAAGGGGGCAATTATGGTCCATTACTCCTTTTAGTCATGTGGCCTCGGGAATATTAGTTTGATAATCTAAAATAAAAGATCTGGAATCCAAAAAAATGCAAGATATCAACAATAAAAGATTATAGGGAATGGGGTTGGGGTGGTGGTGGTGGTAGCACTACTTGTGCCCCAAGTAAAGTCTAAGCTTCCATTCTCGCCTAACGCCTTCAAAAACACCAATAACGGTTTAGAAAACGGTTAATGGCTCGTCATCTCCACTGAATTACCCAAAAAAAAGGATTAATATATATATATATATATATATATATATATATATATATATATATATATATATATATATATATATATGAATATTCTTATATAACAACAAATTAAAACTATATTGTACATGAATAGTGGAAATCCCCTCTCCCTGAGGCTCATTTACGTATAATTTTGAAATATATTATGAAAATGGTATGATAGGGCCGCGACTCTATAAGTATTGGAAAACCTATACATGGATCATCTCGGCTTGAACATTAGGTTGTAAAACAAAAAATAAAATTTCAAGCTCTAAAAATAGTTTATATTGTAACAAATTATTTAGACCCTTCATTTAGCACTAAAAATAAGTGTTCAGGGAACCACAAGAACTGTACATTTTTTAGTTTCAAATTTTACTATTAATGTACAAAATTGATTTTTGAGCCACCATGGAAATATCCGTTGCCAAAAGTGCTTTCCAAACAAGGATTTAAGGTGAGGCTTTATTTTATTTTCATAGAGCCTAGGTCTTCTAGAAACTTCATCCTTTTATATTAGGTGCAAAACTATCTTCCATTTAGTTGGTCTTTTAATATTTTTAATTAAAAAATTGTACAAGATGGAATCTAAAAATTCAGAAAATCCTATGTTGGTCGACTAATCGAGTCCGTGTTGTCCGAGTTCTTTCTTTCCATGAATAACATTCGATTGAAAGTCGCAAGCTATAGAATTGAATGGATGAGGTTTTAGAAAGGCCGTGACTTTACAATAAATTTGGTAAACTAGACCTCAAAACCCCGGGAAGAGCGTGCCTCTGCACCTGAAATCCTTTTGGATTACCTGAGAATTCATTTCTAGCTCCAAATTGTGGAGTTTGAAGTGCCAAACATGGTGGAGATCTTGCTGATATATGAATAGTTGAAATTTAAGGTCCGAAAAAAATTGTTACAAGATGAACTACTTTAAGGGCCCTTTTGAAAAAATTGTTGCAAGATGAACTACTTTCTTGCCTTTTTTGTTTTGCATTTAAAAATTGGAAAAAAGTTCTGATTTTCTAGGGTTTTTGTTATGTACCAAATTTTTTTATAGATATAAAATCAATGAAATATGTTATGGGTGTGGTTTTTATAAGGTTGCAACCTTAAACAATCCAATTAAGGAGCACCTCCAAATTTTATCATAACATATAATTTCGGTGTAAAAAATTCTTAGGATTATCTTAAAATCTATTTTCATATCTAATTATAGAATTTAAACTTTAAAAATGGTCAAAATCAAGTAGATCTACAAACATATAAAAATCTTGAAAATGGATAGTGTCGATAATGTGTTGCAAGATGCACTTTTTCTAGGATTCAAAATCTTTTTTTTTTCTTCTTATTCATGCATCTTGTTGTCGAGATAGTTAATTAGAGGTTTTTCATCATTAAAACAACCTTTTCTTATGGATTTCTGAGGTGCATTTGCAATTGTACATTTTAAGGTTGCAACCTTATATAAACTTTTTCCATATGTTATTTCCTTTGTTCATGTTTGTTTTATCTAAGTTCATTGTCCTATTGTTTCCTTTTTGAAAGCCTTTATATATATTTTTTTAAAAACAAATGCTAGGTTATTTTTGTTTTTATATTTATAATCAAAGCCTTTATATGTAATGTTTAAAAAACAAATGCTAGGTTATTTATGTTTTTATAGTTATTATCAAAGCCTTTATAAGTATTTTTTAAAAAACAAATGCTAGGTTATTTTTGTTTTTATATTTATTTATTTTTAACACTTTAATTTCAATAAATTGTGGATTATGAAAAACATTATAATTGATAGATGTTATTTTTTGTTCCTAGTATTTTTCCTTAAGTTTTTCTCGATTTCCAATATTATTATGGATTTTTCTATCTCTTCTTTGTAAGTGGCTTATTCTAATTTTTATAATTTATAAATTACGTAACTGGTCCAACAGGACCGGTGACCTCACAAGTTTGGCCATCAGTTCCTGATAACCTTGATTTAAAAACGGGCTTTCAGGTCCATATGAAAACCATTTCATGGATACCACAATTCCGCTATTTTGGTGGAAGAGCGGTTTTCTTATTTTGTGATACAAATAGTGGAGATACGCAATCTCCATGGAGGGACATTTCTGGGTATCTAAATTAGCCCTTGGATTTTAAAATCTTTTTTTTTTTTTGGTTCTACCCATGATCGTGAAGGTGGAGAGAATTAATTGGCAAGTTTTTTAATACAGTAGTATTATGAAGTTGTTTTTTATTTATTTATTTATTTATTTATTATTATTATTATTTGTAATATTTTGGTGTTAAGTATAAAGACAATTACGTACAGACACTTTTAGATGCAAACAAATACACTGAGCACTTTTTTTTTTCTCTAAGTCACAAATGATGTCTGTCACTCTCATTGCTGAACAACTTGAGTCTTTGTTAAGTAAGTTGTGGTTGTTGTCCAGTTTTCAAAATACCGGACTGCTGTTTGGGGTTTTTAACACCTTGCTAGACCTTTCAGATATAAATTTCGCTGCTCTCGTTCTCTCTTTCCTCAATATCTCTCTACGACCTTCGAGTCCATCCCTCTCGCTCTCTGGAGTAGGCTTCTCAAGCCGCAACCGCTAATGATGTATGTTTAAGATACTTGTTTTATTTTGGGGAAAAATGAGATTTGGCGGATTAGGGTTTGGGGGATAGAACAACCCCAAAATGTATAAATGTTAGATTAGGATTATTATTTAACAAATGAATGTTTATTTTTCCTATTGATTTTGATAAAAAATGGATACTATGAGTTCTTGTTGAATATGCTATGTAATTGAGAGATGAATGCATTATATTGATAAGTAAAAAGGAGGATTGGGAATGCCTTGAATGTATGATTTCCAAGCTCTTATCGTTGGTTGAATATATTTTTGATAGAAGTATTGTAAACTTCGATAGTGGTGGGCTCCCGTTTTGCGATTCTATTATTTTCCCAAACATGATGAGTTCATCTATCCTTAAGGTTCAATGGATCTGTGAAATGTGGTTAGGTTACCATGTTGATGATTCACTGATGTACGACTTTGTCATAGGGATGGTATTTTAGGAACCTTCGATTTGTATGAATATAATGTCGTTAATTAGAACAATTAACAACAATGTATTAATACTGTAGTTGCTCTTGTTTTTCTATTAGTATTGTTGATGTTGAGCAGTGATGTATGTGAGAATTTCAATCAAAAGCAATACCCAACCGTTTGTAGTTACTGTTTTGAAGCTTGGATATGAAATTGGACATGGGGTTCTTTTTACATTTTGGGAAACAAAGTTACCCTTCAAAATATTTGTTGGAGTTCAGGAACCCTTTGTTTTCTTTTTTGTCTTTCGAACATTGGCAACAATTGCTTTCTAGGTTTCTTAATTGTTTGAAGTAGAGGTAGGACCTGAATTTTTTGGGGCTGGAACATGACTTATGAACTTTGGAGCTTCCGCATTTTACTTAATTGACAGAAATAGAGGCATGGAGCTTAATTGACTGGCCTATGATTCAGTTGAACCTCTATTCAATTTCCATTTTAACTTGAAAATTTGTTTTCTATCAACCGACATGGTAAGATCTAGATTTATTTATTTATTTTATTTTTTAATGTTAAAACTTCAGTTATTATATTCAAAATTGCAAATAGTGATATGACATATGAATTTTGAAATTTGTTATTTTTTATGTTAAAACTCTACTCTCTAGGTTTCTTAATTGTGAGAAATAGATGTAGGACCTAAATTTTTTGGGCTTAGAACATGACTTGTGAACTTTGGAGCTTGGGCATTTTGCTTAATTGACTGAAATAGAGGCATGGAACTTCATTGACTAGCCTATGATTCAGTTGAATCTCTGTTCTGCTTTCCATTTTAACTTGAAATCTTGTTTTCTATCAGTCGACATGGTAATGAGACTATGACCAGCTTGTTTAGATCCATATTTTTTTTATGTTAAAACTCTGGTTATTATGTTCATTATTTATCACTCGCTGACTTCAATTGCCCTGGTTTTGAACATATGCAAATGCGTAGTTTTGTTACTTATGCAGATATTTTATTCTCTTGGGCGATATTGTGTACTTTTGTAGATATTTTACATTTAGTAGGTTGTGAAGGAATGATATTGTTGTTAAAACGATGGAAGTAAGTGTTTATGTCAATCACAAAGTGAGTTTTAATGAAGTTTTATCTTGCAAATAAGTGTTTATGTCATTTAGTTTAGTATGCATGTTACCAACACATCATGACATGAATTTCAGAGCCTATGGCACACAAAGGTGAAATTGGTACAGCAGGGGATGGAGAACGGTTGTACATGAAAGATGACCATATATGGACATTTGCTACTGCTGGCTTGGTAAATACACTTGTAAAGAAGTTCGTAACTGTTAAAGTAAAGAAGGGGAACAAAGATTTATTATGTGATGATATGTCGGCACTAGTTTGTCACCTTGCTGGGTGTGTGACACTCCTTCAAGTAAACTCATTTTGTTTTGCTAATTATTCTCTATTTTTAGTGTTGGATGCATTAATTTGTAAGTTTCATATATATTTTTCTATTATAAATAAGTAAAATTATTAACAATGCATTGGCAGCTCAAGATGTCAAGATGAAAGATTGATATTTAAAGGAGCTCAGGCAAGATGTGATCTTGTATAAAGGTGAGTTGGTTGGAGAAGAATGGGAGGTGAATGAGGAGGAGTCCAGTGATGACTCAGAAGAAGAGCATTGATTAATTGTTGAGCCGCAGCTCCAGATACACCGCGAAAGAGCTACAAGAAGACGATTTGCACAGTCTCATGAGATTAGGACTAATGAGAGTAAGTCCCAGTGCACCAGCCCCTGAGGTCTAGAAGAAGAGAAAAAGCCTTCCCCCTAGAAGAGGATGTTGATTTTTTCGATGTAATTTTCTAAACTTTTGATGGTGGAGAGTCGATGTAAATTTATAAATATGAATCAAAATTTTGGCTTCTTGGAGTTTCAGTCAGTTTCAGTTTTGATTAGATTTAGGTTAATGAGTGATATAATTTTGATGTTTACACATGTTTTCCCAGGTTAATGAATTATTGAGCCTGTGAGTGAAAAGACTCACTGATAAATATGTTTCCAAGTTAATGAAGGATATAAAAAATTGATGTAATTTTAATATTTACATATCGGTTTCCAGGTTAATGATGTAATCTGTGAGTGAATAGACTCACTGATGTAAAGCATTTAGAGCTGTCCGGCACTTGATCTACTGGACAAAATTCTAATATGCATTCTGGCAATGCTTTTTTACATGATTCATTAAGCTGGAAACATATAATTTTACATCGATCTTACATCCAATCATTTATACTAGCAGTGAGTTTATTCACTCACAAATTACATCATGCACACATACGCATGACTATATTCCAGCACTCTGGATTCACAATTTACATGAAA
Source organism: Amborella trichopoda (assembly GCF_054954075.1). NCBI lineage: Eukaryota > Viridiplantae > Streptophyta > Magnoliopsida > Amborellales > Amborellaceae > Amborella > Amborella trichopoda. Next base: position 41,500,476 of record NC_142338.1, read on the forward strand.
CTGTGAATGCTGCATGAATCCAACATCGCAAAATTGCATCAAATTTACATGAAATTTTACATCCCATCCAATAAGATCTTAAGCCAAACAACCCAACAACATTAAAATACATTCTAATGAAGTGCCAAAATATATCATCAAAGTATTCAAATATGTGAGTTTCTTTCTCAAATCAAGCAACACCATCCAAATACAAAAGTATTTTTGTAGACCACATATAGCACTTTAAATAGTAAAAATTTGATAAACAAGCTCATTAGAATAGTGAAGGCCGGACAGATGATCCAAAAGCACTTGCTCTGCGGAATGTTGGAGGCAGTGGAGTATTGATTGGTTCTCTACAGGTTCTCATGTTGTGGCCTACCTCACCACAAGGTTTGCAGGCATATCCCATGGTGTTTTGGCTTCTGTCCTGCTTCTTCGGCTTGCCTAGATGTCGCTTCCTAATTAGGGAATATACAGTTCTGTTCAAAGCTCCAGTCAAAGGCACTGAGTCTAGTACATAAGGGAATTCAATTGCAAAGGTGGTCCTGTATGCTTGAACAATGAAACACGACTCTCAAAAGTCTATTATTTGAAGGTGATAGACATCCATAGCTATAATTCCATGGGTACATGGCAACCTTATGTTCCTCTAGACTCTACAAGTGCAACTATGAGAATTTAGATCTTCAGCGTGTGCCATCTCATCATGGATCTCATATTTTTTACCTGCGACCCATATAATAGCATGCATGAACCTTGACTTCTCAATTAGTTCATCTATTACTTTTTGTACCTTAGGCACTAGCATACCATTCCAAATTTCAGTTTCTTGTCGATGTCCAACCAATTTCTTCACTAACTTCATTCTTATGCCTTCACACAACGCGATGAGAGGCTTGTCATGTTCCTCTAAAGTTTTAACTGTTAAACTGCTCACATATCTTAGATGTAAGATGATCATACTTCTTGCCCTCGAAAGAATCATTCGCTGAGTGTTATTTTCCCTGTCTAATTATCCATTTGTAAGCCCCTTCATCTGTCTCTTTAATTTTCAACATCTCTTCCTCGAACCCTTCAATAGATAATTCATGTGTGGCATTCCAAAACTTCGTTATGAACATTATGTTCTTCCATTTTCTCTTAAAATTTTCAACAATCTACAATATGGCACATGCAATGCGCTGAATACAATCCCAAGAATACACACTGAATTGCAGCTTGCAATCCCTTCTGACGGTCTGATACAGTTATCAATCGAGAAACTATGTCTACCTGATGATGAAACACCCCATTCAAAGTCTCTAGGAGCCATGTCCAACTTTTAGTGTGCTCATTATCTACCATGAAAATGCAACAGGAAACGTACCATGATTAGCATCTACAGCTATTGCGGTCAATAGGATCCCCATATATGTTCCCTTCAAGAACATCCCATCTAACCCTAATAGTGTCCTATAACCATACAGAAATCCATTCAACCATGGACGAAAGCAAAGAAAAAGATGCTCAAATCTATAGTGCTCATTAGTTTGTATGAAGGATATAGTTCCAAAGTTAGAGATATTCAATTTCTCAAAATAGAGAGGTAGTTCAGTATATGATTGAACTTTTGAGCCTAGCCCTTGCAACTCGTTTGTCATGACAAGTTTGGATATATGATAATGTGATTGTGTGATCCCGTTGAACATCATTTGTAGTATCTTTTGGTCTGAGGGTCATCTGGTCTTTTAGTCGAGCTTTAATCTTTTTGCAACCCATTGGCTTCCTGTCAATGGCTGATGTGCCCTGCCCAGTGGTCCTTTGCAAGTGTTCTCATTTATAAATTCTCTTACCTTGAAGGATTTTGTTGTTCCGACTTTAGAGTACTGCATGCGCCAAGTGCAATCCAGTGCTCTTTTATAGTATGTCCTCACTTTTTCTTGATCATTTCAATTTAATCACAAAGTTATGATATTTCACATAATCAACGAAGTGATTGTGTAACTCCATATTTGTATCAAAATTCTGTCCCACAATTAGGTCCACTCTTGGATGTGTTGATCTGAACGGGGTCTCTAAAGGTGCCATGTCGTACACATCATGCTCCATTTATGGCTTGTCCTCGGATTCAGACTCCAGCTCTGCAGCTATGTTACTCATTCTAGGGACATTCACTTTTACAGTAGGGAAGCTGTGAGAAAACATTTTGAGCATTTAGTAGGTATCGATCCACATGTAGTTATAATATAATTTGAATTCATTCAATAAGTACTAGGACAGTTACGATAATATGATGCATAATTGAAGGTTTTTTGTCACACATACCTATCTCTTGCTGATGGAGCAGATGCATGAAAAAAAGGCTGATGCTCTACTGGATTTGGTTGCGATGTTTAGTTTGCGACACCTACGTATACATTGGAGGCCACCATCTACATACATATTACATCCTCATCATCTATTAATTCCATTAAATTCATTTCCTGGTCCTTTTCTTGATACATAATTTTTAAATTGTTTGGGTCAGAACTCAATATAGACCCCATATGAGCCTTTAGTTGTTGTAGTGAGTGGCCCCCATTATAAAGTATGGCTTTTAAGTTATTTTCTTTGTAACTTGCTCGTCTACCGTTCTGGTTATGCTCAAAATAACCACTATGGAGAACCAATAACCTCACTCCACCAGTGGCCATGAATCAATCTGGTGAGGAGTATAACATCAATAAGGTCCACATAATTGATAGAGATTTCTTACTTTATGTCAAAGATTCATTCAGAAAAATAATGATAAGAAAAACAATCAACATGTTCAATACTATGTGCAAGATATTGCTTTTTTGTAATCCATAAATTTCCAATTAATCATCAACTCATACAATTATCCCGGTATGCACGTCAATTATAGTAAGAATGCAAATAAGAAGATAGGCTATGGGCATTGGTCAAATTTCATGAGTTCATCTCATTCTTAAATTAAAACTTAATCTTATCATTGAAAACAAGAACAAAAAACATAAGCCAACTATTAGATTGATATTTCACATGTCAAAAAAATGGTAAAACAAGCACAAAACCCTCCAATCCGCCTTCCTTTCTTGTTCTACTTGAAATCTCAAAAAATAATCTTCAAATTTATTCCAAAATACTCCTAATTCATTCCACTAGCAAAGCCCTAACAAAATGTATTCATATTTTATCATTAAAGTAGTTTTATGATCTAAAGGTTAAGTTTTTGAGCCTCAATACCCCAATCTGCCATTAATAAAAAAATTTCACAAATTAATACACAACTATTACACAAAAGGAAAGTAATTCACGTAGATTTCAGCACGATAGATTTTCTTCTCAGAGAGGCGAGGGACTTTTCTTCTCAAAGGTGTGGCTTTATGTGGAAGTTGCAAAGAAATGAGGTGAAGAAGGGTTCGGTAGGGCTTTCTACCTTCAGAAACGAACACTGGACAACAAAGAACAATACTTAAAAAGGAACCCCCTCATCTGGCAATGCAAACACTGGATAGCTCTGATGAGTGCATAAAAAACCCATGTCCGGTGTTTGCATTGCCGGACAGGGGGCAAACTTAGGGGGTAAACTTAAGGGGCAAAAACAGGCCCCGGGCGGGGGGATGTGCTGATAATTTTAGAAAAGTGAGATACCGAATGGTAATCGACAGCCCCAAAAAAGTGTCCGTACATAATTTTCTCTTAAGTATATCATAATGTTGAACCAATATTCAACTAATCCGTTTTAATAGTGGCACGGTGGCCAACAGGATATCACGGATCAACTCTACCCCTGCATTTTAAACAAATGCTATGAAAATAGATTATCAAATTAGATAGGATCCTTAACCAGAAAATTTATTCCCATATACAAAACCAATAACCATTGAAATGTGATATCAAATCTGATATATGTTGCGAATGATTACCAAAAGAACACGTAAAATCCGTTCTGAGAGAAAATTTTTATTTATATTGTAATTAAAAAGAAAACAATAAGTGCATCTAAATTGGCCTTCATTATTTTACCCTTAGGGTTTGTTGGATGTAATTGTTATTATAGGTAATTTACAGTTTCAATAATATTACTTATGATAATAAATGACAACGTCTCTTATAAAATTATCTCAAGTAAACTTAGGTGTTTTAATTTACAACTTTATCTTTTCAGCATGTTATTTTTACTTCATTCAAAGTAATTTGTTGAGAATAAATGTTTTTAGTTAGAAATAAATAAAATAACTGAAATTTGTTTAACAAAATTAAATAATAATAATATAAAGTATGTACCAAACAACTAACAAAATAATATTATAAAGATTACACGACTTTAAGAAAAAATCGTCTATACTTCTGATAAGGTTCATTGTCATCCAAAGATACCCCTAACGATGTACGAGATGTATAAGGCCTTCTTTTCCATTACAAATAAATAAAAGAGTATATAAAAAGAAATAAAACAAAAATTATAAAATAAACCATCTATGAGGAGAAAACCAAGTCACTAGAAAAAAATTAAAAAGGGAAGCATGACCAACCTCAAAACCCAGATAAACAAAAGTAGTATAAAATAAAAGTTGCACAAAAAGTTAAAGTCTCTACAAAGAAGAAACTAAAAATGGAGCAAAAGCAAATGAAAAAAACCAATATATATATATATATATATATATATATATATAAAGAGAGAGAGGAAGATATTACAAAATGCCTATAGGCGAAAATTGAATATTGATTTCGCTTACCTTCATCACCATCCAAACTTCATCGTCGGTCATAGTTGTTTGATAGTGTTTTAATTTTCATTTTTGTTTTACATATTAGAATGATCTAAAATTTGGAACAACTGTATATATTAGTGACAATCACCTAATAAATATATGACAAAAAATAATTCACAAAATATAAATTGACTAAAATACCCCTATAAAATTTTGGGGGTATTTTGGTCCATTTATATTTTACTAATTATTTTTTTCATATATTAATTGGGTCCATCTCACTGAGATGTACACACGCTCCAAATTTCAAATAATTTTGATTTGTAGAAAAACAATGAAAATTGAAACACTATCAAACAACTATGACCGTGCGATGAAGTTTGGATGGTGATGAGGGTAGGCAAAATCACTGTTCATTTTCTCTTATAGCGTTGGGAAGAGTTTCTCATATATATATATATATATATATATATATATATATATATGGAAAAAGTTTTATAGAAGGATGCTACCTTATAATGAAGAACTACGGATGCCCCTCATAAATCCAACAGAAAAGGTAGTTTTAAGGTTGAAAAACTCTTTGATTGATCATCTTGGCATCGGGATGCATGAATATGAAAAAAAAAAATATTTTCAGTCAAAGAAATAGTGCATTTTACAACATATTCTCTATACGATCCATTTTTAAGATTTTCATATGTTTATAAATCTACTTGATTTTAACCATTTTTAAGATTTACAATTTTATAATTACATATAAAAATAGATTTTGAGATAATCCTAAGAACATTTTACATCAAAATTATATACCATGATAAAATTTGAATGTGCACCTTACCTCTACACCTACGGATGCATATATATATATATATATATATATATATATATATATATATAGTATAATGAAACCGCACCTCTAGAAAACCATATTTTTGACATTTGTATGACCTCAAATTTTGCACACACATTCTCTTCATCCTCATAATCTACGAAAACAAATTTTCAATTTACACTCTAGATATGGTCAAAATTAGTACCCATCCAACAATGAATCTTGACCATCCATTTTGTGAATTTCAAGATCTAAGGCTTAACAAATTCAAAATCACTTTTTCTTCTTTAGCATTATTAATCTAATGATGATAACGCTATATTAAAATTTTGGGAATAAAAATATCCTTGTGAGGCCTATATCTAACCATCTCAATAAAATAGATGGCTTATATTAATTAGGCTAGAATGAAAATTTTCTAGAGCATTTTTTCAAAATTTTCTTGTTTATGATTGTTCTTCAGAATGAAAATAGTGTATATTTAAAAATTCATGTCAAACAAATGTCTCTAACATGGTTTTTTAATATGGTTGCATAATAGTACTATACAAACGTTTCTTTTTTATGATTGTTCTTCAAAATGAAAATAGTGTATATTTAAAAATTCATGTCAAACAAATGTCTCTAACATGGTTTTTGAATATGGTTGCATGATAGTATTATACAAACATTGTATGAAATCATTCCCATATATATATATATATATATATATATATATAGGAAAAGTCATTCCAATGCCTATAGGAGAAAATGAATAGTGGTCTACCATCATCACCTTCCAAATTTCATCGCGCGGTCAAGATTGTTTGGCAGTGTTTTATTTTTCATTTTGTTTTTACAAATAAGAATGACTTGAAATTTGGAAGTTATGTACATCTTACTGAGGCTCATCTAATAAAGATATAAAAAAAATTATCCGTAAAATAAATTGACCAAAATACCCCTGAAACTTTTCGAGGGTATTTTAGTCAATCATTTTCACGTAAAATATTTTTGTATAATTTTAAAAGATTCCCCTTTTTTCGATTAATATATGCTCCAATTTTAAAAAATAAAATAAAAAATGAAACACTATCGGACAATCGTGACCGCGCAATGAACTTTTGACGGTGATGGGGGTACATGAAATCACTGTTTATTTTCGCCAATAGACGTTGCGTAGTATTTTCCATATATATATATATATATATATATATATATATATATATATATATATATATATATATATATATATAGGTAATGATTTCATGCAACTGTTGTATAGTAATATGATGCAACATTCTTAAAAAACCATATTATGGCCCTTTGTTTGATCTAAATTTTGAAATATACACTCTTTTCACTCTAATGAACAATCACAAAAAAAAAGAAAAAATTGTAAACACAACTTATAAAGTATTTTTTTAGCCCAATTAACATAGACCGCTCATTTTGATGAGATGCTTAGATCTAAGCCTTAGAATGATTTTTTTATTTCCAATTTTTTTGGATATTATCATTAGATGAAAAATGTTAAAAAATAAAAAAATTGATTTCGAGTTTATAAAGGCTAAGATCTTGAAATTCACAAAATGAATGGTCTAGATTCGTTTTTAGAGGGGGCTCATTTTGATCATATCTAGGGTTCAAATTGAACTATTTTTTTAGGGGGGATTGATTATTGAGATGAAGAGAGTGTATGTGCAAAATTTGGAGTCATACAAATGCCACAAACATGGTTTTCTAGAAGTGTCGTTGCATTATACTATAATACAATAGTTGTATTGAATCATTGTTCTTTATATATATATATATATATATATATATGAAAAATACTACGCAATGCCTATAGGCGAAAATAAACAGTGATTTTGCCTACCCTCATCGCACGGTCACAATTGTCCGGTAGTGTTTTACTTTTCATATTTTTTTTACAAATTGGAATGACCTGAAATTTGGAGCGTATATTCATCAAAAACAGGGGAATCTTTGAAAATTTTAAAAAAAATATTTTACATGAAAAATATTGACCAAAATACCCCTAAAATGTTTTGGAGGTATTTTGGTCAATTTAATTTTTAAAGATAATTATTTTTATATTTTTATTAGATACGCCTCAGTAAAATGTACATACCCTCCAAATTTTAGGCCATATATAAAAAATAAAAAATAAAATATTACCGGACAATCATGACCGCGCGATGTAATTTGAACGGTATGAGGGTAGGCGAAATCACTATTCATTTTCGCCTATAGGTGTTGGAAAGACTTTTCCTAGATATATATATATATATATATATATATATATATATATATATATATATATATATATATATATATATAGAAAAAGCGTGGGTGAGCCCATTAGCTCATAGGAAAAAATAAGCCCAACAACTCAGATTGAATCTAAGCCAATCTGAGGATCACAAACGTCCGGTAGTGTTTGAATTTTAATTTTTTTTCTTTTACAAATCCAAATCCCTTGTATTCTTCTCATCAAGCCGCAACTAATGAAAAACTAAAAAAAATAATTTGCAAAATAAAATTGATCAAAATACATCCGTGATCGTCATATCGGCCCAAATTCAATCTGGATAGTTGGGCTCATTTTTTTTTGTGAGCTAGTGGGCTCACCCTAGCTAGGGTGAGCTAATGACCTAGGGTGAGCTCACTAGCTCACCTTATATATATATATATATATATATATATATATATATATATATATATATATATATATAGAGAGAGAGAGAGAGCTAACAATAGCTAGGCAACTATAATGAATATTAATATAGGTGGAACGATATCCATTAGATCTTCATCATATAACTCAGAATGCATATCATTATATGAATTTTAATTTTTTTTTAAAAAAATTGAATCGTAATGACATTTGAGATGTGTCTACTAAAAAATAAGGCGTACAATTAAAAAATATTTCCAAAAATATAAAATGACCAAAATACCCCTAAAAATAATGGGGATAATTTTGTCATTTTAAATTATTGAAAGCAATTTTTTATATTTTTATATAGTGCGCAATAGTGTTAGGTATATATACCCAAAATTTCATCTTATTCAAATCTATAGAAAAAAATTTAAAATTTATATGGTGATATAGATTTTGAACCACATAATAAAGATCTGACGGATGGGATTTCACTTATATTACTATTTATTACAACTGTCCAGCTATTGTAAAATCTAACTTTTGTTGTTAGATTGTTCATTTTCAATAATTTATTGGTTTCATTTTATTAGCTTCATCTAATCGGGTCCGTGGGGGAGAGAGAGATATGCAATAGAATTGGTTTCTTGCATAGCAGTGGATATGCTTCACATTTTAACTAAAAATAATGATGAAGTAGTCCGCTATTCGCTACCGGTTGGCGAGGTCAAGCGCCATCATATAAATAGAGAAGAAAGAAGTACTGTAGTGGATGCAGAACAAATTTTAGTTAATTAGAGTAAATAAGTACTATGAATACCTCTTATTTATATTTTTTAGGAAAAGTTTATATGGAGCCGAAGTCGAGGCTCTAAACAAGCAAATTTGAGCCTACCTCAAAAAGTTTACTAGAAGAGGTTGTTTTGATGCCCAAATATCTTCAAATTGATCATCTTGACATCAAGATGCATGAACAAAAGAAAAAAAATGGATTTCAAGTTTTGGAAATAGTGCATTTTATAACACACTTTTAGAGCGTCACTTTTCAAGATTTTCAAGTTTTCACAGATAGGTTGATCTACACTATTTTTGAAGCTTTAAACTTTATAAATAAATATGAAAATATATTTTAAAGCTATCACAAAGATTTTCAATGGTGAAACCACATTTCTCAACACTATTTGAAGGTAGGCTCTAATTTGATTGTTTAGAGCCTAGGCTCTATACAAACCGCACCCTATTTTTTAAGCCATATAAAGTAAGTTATATTTCTTAAGAAAGGAAAACTATATAAAAAGACCATTTACTTTTAATATAAAGAAGTCACAATCACTCTTGTTGGACAGATTTCAAATAAGGTGATTGTGAGTGGGTTATCGACTAGATTAAAAGTTATATATATATATATATATATATATATATATATATATATATATATATATATATATATATATATATATATATATATATATATATATATATATATATATATATTCTTGAACTTTGTGACAGTATTGGAAGCCATCCAATTTGACTAGCATCAATTATGACCTCAATATGAAATAGATAAATAGTCTCATAGTATACAATCCTTTATATATGGGAAAAGATCATGTCAGCCCAATGGCGTACTGCTACAGTAAACACCAACGGCCCAGATTGAATTTGGGCCGATTCTGGATGTCCTGTAGTGTTTAAATTTTAATTTTTTTCTACAAATCGGAATGATATGAAATTTGGAGCATGTACATAAAAAATAGGTGAATCTTCTAAAAATATAAAACAAATATTTTACATTAAAAAATTGACCAAAATACCCCGATAAATTTTCGAGGGCATTTTGATCAAATATTTTTTTGTGGGTTATTTTTTTATATATTTATTAGGTATACCTTGATGAGAACATACACCGAAAATTTCAAATAATTTGGATTTATAAAAAAAAAATTAAAATTCAAACACAAAAAGAGGTCGTGACTGTCAGATCGGCTCAAATTCAATATGGACCATTGACCTTTACTGTAGCGGTCAGCTAGTGGGGGTACTGAATCCACTCACCTTGCCCTTATATATATATATATATATATATATATATATATATATATATATATATATATATATATATATATATATATATATATATATTACATAATGCTCAAACAATTTTACGACAACTGTTTCAGCGAGCGATACCCTAAATACAGCGAGAGACACCCTATATTTAGCCTAACCATCCGCATTATTATTCAATTCTCGGTAGACATGACTAAATAAGATTAAAATATCACGGCATAAATCGGCAATCTCAGCTCATAGGGAATAAAATTTCCAATGAGGCTTCAACTCTTTATTGTACCAATTTATAACATTCTACAAGACACCCTCCACCGCAAATCCAACCCCATCAAATTTTCTTTTGATATATCTTAACCCTTGCAATATACTCTGAAATTCAAGGCCCTACATAAGAAAGAACAACCACTCCACTCGCATGTCTAAGAAACCCTCTTCTATGGGGCACTATCTACCCATTGGCCTCAGCTTTCATGATTTATTTAAAACCACATTTTTTAGTTTCATCAAAATGTCTACCTTTGAAATACACCTTCCTTCTATTAAAACTGAGAACTAACTCCATACTCTGTATAGAATAGCCTTCTTTATGTCTAATACACTTCAGTTTTTCCTTTTAAAACTTATGTTCTTACTTTCCCTCCAGACTTCCCACAAAATAGTTGATAAAAAACTAACCCATAAAATACGACTATCTTCAGGTAAATCTAGAGCATCCATTTGGAGCAATAAATCCCCATGATTCCTAGGCATTGCCATATGAATGCCAAGCTTGCGAAAAGCCCGTTTCCAGATAGACCGAGTGAAGGAACAATCTAAAAAAAGTGCTCACAATTCTCCTCATCCTCTTTACAAAGTATACATATATTCAACATTACACACCCTTTTTTTTTTTTGCAAATTGTCAATTGTTAGAGCTTTCCCTTGAAGAAGCACCCATAGGAAAGCTTAAACCTTATGGGGCATAGGAATTTCCCACGCTCCATTTAACGAATGAAAAACCTCTCTATGCATGTCATTATACAACAGTCTATATGCAAATCTGACAGACAAAACCATATCATACTCAATGCTAAGCTCGTGTAACAAAGCTGCAAATTCTTCCCCCACTCTATCCGGGACCCTTCCATACAAGAAAGGCAATAGCCAAACTTGACTACTGTTCGTTAAGGAGTAACAATCCACTGCCTTGGCTGATTGATCCATCGTTCTAGAATACACTGGTGGAAAAGATAATTACAAAGTCCTATTTTCCAGCCATTTGTTGTGCTAGAAAGAAATGTTCCTCCTACTACAAAGACATAATCGATTCCCTAAAGACCCCATACTTTTCTCTTACCACAATTCCAGATTTGATCTTTACAATGTAAAATTCTCCACCACTATTTTGCTAATAAAGCTTGATTGACCAACTTGAGTTTCCTTATCTGAGCTCCCTCTGCTTTAGGTGCACAGATTTTATTCCAAATTACCAAATGATACTTTGCTCTTCTATCCACATTCCCCTATAAAAAGTTCCTCATTAATTTCTCAATTTCTTTGCACACCCATGCAGGCATTACTAGCAACGACATCAAAAAAATTGGAAGATCAGATAGGCAAGACCTTACCAAAGTGACACGCCCTCCTAGTGACAATATCTTCTCTTCCAAAGATCAAACTTCAAATAAATTTTCTTTAAGGATAGGATCCCAAACTGCTCTGGATAGTCTGCGATCAAAGATGGGCATCCCAAGGTAGGTTATAGGAAAAGTATCAATTTTGCATCCAACCTCTCTAGCCAAAATTTCAACAAGACTACTATCACAATTATGTCCAATGATAGAGGTTTTTTTGGAATTTACCTTCAACCCAATACCTCCTCATAGGACATTAGGAACTTAGTGATATAGGCTACTTCTCTCAGTTTGGCTCCACCAAAAAAAAAAGTATCATCTGCATATTCCAGATGTGAAATAGTGTTGCCACTTTGCGATACTTCGAAACGATTAAATCTTCCTAAACCTTCAACTTTAGAGATGAGCTAACTGAAAGCCTTTGCATTAGTAGAAAAAAAAAAAGGAGTGGATCTCCTTGCCTTGTTGTTGCAAAAAAAAAGTTTTGATGATCTATTTAGTAGGATAGAAAAGTCCACAGACAATAAGCATCCCCATATATACTTCCTCCATTTTGTCCCAAACCCCAAGTACTTGCCACTCAACTCTATCGTATGCTTTCTCCATATCATATTTTAATAAAACCTCAGGAGGACCATTCATCATTCCGGAATGAATGCATTCCTATGCAACGAAAACATTATCTGTAATAATCATGTCCTTCACAAAAGCTTATTGTGGCCCTTTGATTATAAAAGGTAAAATCATATTTACCCTCTCTGCTAATACTTTTGCCAAGATTTTGTAAATACTGCTTAAAATACTTATTGGCCACATATCAACAATGTCAGAGAGAACTTCCTTCTTTGGAATCAAAGCTATGTATGTTAATACTTTTTCCAACTATCCCTCTTCCTTGAACTCTACCACCCTAGCAACATATCTCCTTTTATAAAATCTCAAAATTTATAGAAAAAAACAAGAGAAAAACCATTGGGACCTGGATAACCTCTTTTAACCATGATAACCTTATTCCTTTTCCGAAGCCATTTGTGTAACCAAACCTAACATAATTTCCCACAAATTCAGCAAAGTTAAAAAAATTTAGTAAAAGTAATTGGTGCATTAAGGTTGTGGTACAGGGATTGTGTGTACGGCGTGATTAAACTTAACACACGTATGTTAAGTAAACTGGCACGTGTGATTTTGACTCTCTAGAAGAGAAGATGTCAACTGGCAAACAGGGGGATGGGAGTCCCATCCTCGATGAAATGAAATGATGGACAAGATCCTCTCAATTGCATGTGCATTTAGCACCCCATTATGACAGTATGGGAATGCATGGACCATCCATCACTCTTTTTCCTTTAACTATTTCTGATGCAACCCTGCCATAGCCGAATGCGGACAACGCCAAAGTGGAATGAGTGTGAGAAGATTATATCTAAAATGAGCTTGGTTGACTCTCTCCCCTCCCATGACACCTATCTTCTCTAATCATGCTATTTCCACTCCTTCCAGATTATTATTATTATAATTAAGAATTTGAAAGAACGGCATATAATAATTATTATTGTTATTATCATTATTATTGCTATTATTGTTTTTGTGAAGGAGACATATAAACCAAATATAATCATTCATGCAATTCACAATCCACTCTCACCCCTCATGATTCGCATTAGGTGAGATTTCAATTGAAGAAAAGTTCGATTCAACCAAATAATATTACAATGGACACACAAAGGGCACATTTATTCCATGGGAAAATTCGTTCATCGAAACCATTACCACGGGAAAGGCCTTAAGCAAATAAATAAGTTTGAACCTACATTCTCAAAAAGATATATGATGCATTATTTTTATTTTTATTTTTAAGATTAATTTAGGACGATATGAATGGAATTTCAGATATCATGTTGTTGCACCCTATCACCCAAACATTTTATACCTTAGTCTTGTTCCTCAAAAGTATATAAAATATGTAGAGCACTAAGAAAAATTGGAAAGCAATTTCCCCATTTGTTACAATAACTCTTGCTTTTCTAACAAACAAACATGGAAAATTGGAAGTCTGACAGGGAAAAACTTTAGGAAGGAGTTTTCTTCCTGTGAAAAAAAATGCATACAAACACTCAACTGCATTTTATCTAAACTTTATTAGATAAAATGCAGAGCGTGAGTTAGCGGTCTTAATGGCTTAAACTCCCCTATTGTCGCAACATTGGTTAGAAAAGATAAATCAAAAGACACGCATGTAAAAAGGTGCCATAAAAGGTGCAATCCACGTATAAATAAATGATAATTCTGATGTACTCAGCAACAATGTGTAAAACGCATGAGGACAACGTGGGGGTTCTCTCATCTTGGCTAGAGGCACGTTTCCATGGTTTTCAAAAGTTTGGAACAATTTCAACTGAATTTGTACCAAATTTAAAATATTCGAGTAATTTTAACTGAATTTTTGCCAAATTAATTTTCCCTTGTTTAAACCCATGCTAAAACGGGCCAGTCGGCGTAAATCCTGTCTTTATCCACTAATTCTCTAGTTCCTGATGAAATCAACACATACTTGGATTTTATTTTATTTTTGGCTGGTTTTGGCCCTAAGCTTTAAAAAATAAAGATTTCTACAATGGTTCTTTAAAATAGTCATGGTTTTCATGGGATTTTGAGATAACAACGGAACCTAGACCAATGCACATGCATTTCCACTCAAAGTAAAGGATTTTGCAGCTCAAAAAATGGTGCACATTTTATGATTATGCAAACAATTAAAATGAACAATGATGTACAAATTAAAAATACAAGATATAAAATAATCAATTTTAAGAATTAAAAAATATTTTTCATCTTCACATTCATGATCGTAGTGGTTGAGGTCATGAATGTAGAAAAGGTATAAAGTTTAAAATTCATTTGGAAGAAAGAGCTTAAAAGAGGCAAATAGTGAACGGTAAACCCAACCTAATAATAGTCGGCCAGTTGCCACAAAGTTTATCCGAAATCCAAACATTTACTTTGCATCTCTCCTGGTGTGTTTGACAACTCAGAAGCTGAAAATTGGGAAATTCTAGAGCTTGGAAGCTGGAACTACAAGGGCATTTTAGACAATTCCATCATCACTCGTCGACTAGGCAGGCGTGCTCAGATTGAGAATTTTTTGTGAACAAAACTAGGTTTGCTTTGTGCAGAGAGAATAGCCAATGTGCTCACGACGCGTGTCAACTTTCTTCTTACACGCGGCGGCTCAGGGAAAGTACAATCGATGTTTTGTCGCGCGCTTCGGCACGCTCACATCCGACCGCATATCTTTAATCTTCACTTATTTTAAACCAAACTGCTAACACATGCTTTTCGGCATTAAGAACCATTTTGAAGGCATTAATTTATATTATCTCCTTTCCTAGGTTTCAATTCAATTCAACTCAAATCCAGATCCTCCCAAATGTTAAACACGTAACTAACAAAACCCTTGACCTCAATCCTCACAACAGTTTCCTGAACAGCTGCTTAAGCAAGTGCTAACAAGAAGAGAGAGTTGTTAATATAGGTTTAGTGGGTTATATTATACGCCTTCTACGAGAAAAGCTTAAATGTATGGTCCATGTACTTGCCATCTACCGTTGTCCACATCGATGCACGGTGGAGATGTGCCATTCGGCCTGAGCATTCATTTGTTTCTCAATGGAACGGCCTGACAATTCAATGGTGAAAACGGACGGTGGAGGGCCAGTGTAATAGAACTAGCAGGACAGGACGCATATCCACCATCCGCTTATAACAACATATGGTGGACGCCCAGGTCGGAGACCAATATACTAGACATACACTCGGACATTCATATGATAAGCATCTATGGGAGAGAGAGAGAGAGTAGTGTTGAACTACATGGGCGAGCCAACCCGGGCTCGCCAAAGTATCCAGAGTTCGGTGGTCAATCTTGGGAATGTAAAAAAAAAAAAAAATCAAAACAAAATATAAAAAACCGAAAAAAAATAAGAAACTTATTTGTAATATGTTTTTTTGATGTTTTCTATATTTTTGAAAAAGATTACAAAAGCGTTTTGTCCATAAATACTAATTTTTATATTTTCCGGACTTTTTGGATTATCTCTAAAAATATCTGGGTCACAAATTGATTTTTTTTCATCTACTTGAAGCTCATTTAGATTTGTTTTGTTTAATTTTATTTTAAACATATTTTTCACATTTTTTAGATTTTATTTGTACTTCTTTTTAAACTCTTGTTGCCCGGGCTGGACCCTAGCCGACACGGGCCAAGTAACTTGGAACTCGCCCCAAGTCCTTTTGCTACTCGGTCTGGACCCATGGTTCCCAAGTCTAGCGAGAGAGAGAGAGAGAGAGAGAGAGAGAGCTAATCAAGGGTAATGAAGCAGTGATGCACAATTTCGCGTGCTTGAAATAAAATTTGGACACTCATTGACCGTTCTAGGAAGTACTATGTCCACTTATATTCAGGAATTTAAAGACAAAAGGAGCAGGGCATCCACTATAGGCGTAAAAAGTAGGAAGCAGGAAACCAGGTCCCTTTAGTTTAGTTTAGAAAATAATAATATTACTACTCAAACTGAGACATGCTCAATTTGGAGACCTCACAATCGGAGAGAGAAGGTTCACGCGTATTTGCTTTTTCTTCATTTATGTGCTACGCTTTTCGGATTTATGATGGAGGCCCACGTTTTTGAGTGAAATTGAGAAAAAGAGAAAACGAAAGAAAGAGAAAGGCTAGTACGGTTGGCATCCAATTAGGGAAGCACACGTTGACAGAGTGAGAGCCGACAAAAGAGACATGAGAGAGAGGCTTGCAAGGTTGGGCATAGCCACGATCACGGATGGACAGAGAGAGCGACGATTCGAGGAGAGATCGATAGCAATGAAATAGCAGTTGTAATTATAAATAATAAGAAAATTTATGGCCATATCTTTTTATTTGACCGCCATTACGTAATAGCGGAAAAAATATGTGATATTCAGGTGGCGGTCCTTGTTTCTTCCCCCCTTAAAAGCTTAAAAAAATAAGATCTAAATGCGTTTGCACTTTCAAAAAATTGAATCTGAATGTGATTTGATGTTGTAAATATCGAACTTCCTAATACTTTTAAAAAAAAATGAGATCTAAACACAGTATGATGCTACAAATATCGGTCTAAAAGTAAATTTATCAAAAACTAAATAGTTGTTATTGTAATGGACCTTATATGAATAAAAAAAGTGCAGTTTGCTCTTCTTATATACCATATACAACTAAGGTGGGCAACCCATCCTTCCGAATAATAACGGCTTGGTTATAACTATTTAAAAAACCGGTACAAATGTAAATTTCATACCGATAAGAAGGCGGTCGCAAAGCCAAATTTTGTGTCCGAGATGAGATGTATGCAATGAAGAGAAAATAGCATGTATAGAGAGAGAGAGAGAAGAGGGAGAGTGTAGAGAGAGACGGAGGAATGATGTGGTAGGGCCCAAGGAGTATTAGAGAGGCAGCATGGGGGCGTTGTTGCGGTTGGGTGGGGTGGCCTCCTGGGCCCCATGCGATCATTTGCTTGGGCGTGGACCCCACCGCACCTCAATGCATTGCAATTCCACCGTCCCAACTCCTTTTGTGAAATTGAAGATTTCCGTCCTGTTTGCCCGCATAAATGCATTTCTAACAGTTTGACCAAATTGCCCCTCGTGCCTAATTGTGACCATTTTATCCTTTTCTCGCGGACTCTCCTCTTGTTTCACTGCTTACAATCTTCTATGATTTGATCCGCCTCTCTTTCCACCACTGAGAGATGTTTAGGGCCGATCTCATGGTGATTTGGAGCTGTTCAATCGAGATCATGTAGCGAAAAAATGAGATCCAATTGAATTGCTTGCCTTTATGTTCTAATTGTGATCGATCGGGTAGTAAACAAGTTAGTAGAGCATGCTCTCCTTTGAATGGTTTATATCTAACATGTGCTCCTCTGGTTGACATTCAATAATAATCAAGGTTTAAAAAATCGGATCGGTAATTTGAATCGGTCACACCTATATCCGTTTTGGATTTAGGGAATCGGTGGATCGTTTAGAAAGAATCGACAGACTCGATAATTTTTGTTTCAATTTTTTAAAAATAATTCAAGAAAATTCTTTCATCTTTTTTTTTTTTTTGCTTGACTCGGTGAAAAACCGGTTGGACTCGGTTAAGAACCATCGGAATCGGCGAGTCTACTATTCTTAATCGACTGAATCCCGGTTTTTACTCGATCTGAGACGGTCATGACGATTCCCGATCCGGATCATCCGATTATGGATCGCACTGATAATAATATTTATAATAATGATAATGATACTAATAATAATGATAATAATAATAACAATAATAATAATAATAATAATAATAATAATAATAATAATAATAATAATAATAATAATAGCAATAATAGTAATAATAATAGAAATAATAATAATAGCAATAATAATAATAGCAATAATAATAATAGCAATAATAATAATAATAATAATAATGATAATAATAATAATAATAATAATAATAATAATAATACGATTATGTTAGGGTGCTCACACTATGAAGTACTTTTTGCCGTACTCAACAAAATTTGGACACATATATACCCTTGTTTTGTATACAGAATTTTTTTTAGTAAAAGCATTTTTAATAATTAGAAAGGGTGTGATGTCATTACATGGGGTCTGACATCACCCACATAGAGTATTAAATGTCACTAGTGTGTTCTATATGAGTAATGTCATATCCCATGTGGATGATGTCACACCCCTCATAATGATAAAAAATACCTTTATTAAAAAAATATTTTACGTACAAAACAAAGGTATAAAAGTGTCCAAAATTGTTGACTACAATGATAAATTACTCCATAATGTGAGCACTCTACTATATTGGAGTTTTAGATGGACTTTACATCTCATTTCAAAACTTTTGCCAACCTTATTTTGATTTGCAAATACCACGTTAGATTTAAAGGGATTGTATACTACGAGATCATTTAGTTTTTATACAAGGAGATCACAATCACTTTTAGCTATTGGATGTGAAATCCAACAGATGAAAGAGTCTCAACATTTAAGAAAATTTGTTTTGGACGTTGTGCCTGAATAATAACACATCCTCAATCACTTGATTTTAAATATAACAGTCAACGATGATTGTGACTTCCTTATATAAAAAATAAATGGTGTCATTGTATACATTTCCATAGTTAAATAGTATTAGTAACATGAGTTGTGATATAGTGAAAGAGGGAAATAAATATAAGAAATAAAAAAAATAAAAGAAAAGAACAAAGATTCAGAGAATATTCTCTTTCTTATTCAGAGATCCATCCAAAAAGTTCTCTTCACAAAATCCAAAACAGACTATATTTATTTTCATTCTCGCTTTCTTGATCCAAAAGTTATGCATTTATAAAATACTATAAAGCCGAGCTTGTTCTTAAAAAAAACCCTAATCAAATCCTCACCCTTCTTCTTTATAAATTTTTATTTCCAATTCTACCTCTCAATTCTATAGAACAAGAAAAAAAAAAGGCACAAATACACCTAAAGAGAATGAGAAACCTAAAAGAACCCATAACTTTAATTTCAATCTCCCAAATAATTGAAATTAAAAAGTAAAAGGTCCAACCTCCTTTTTGGGTTGGAGCTATACTCTCCAAAGGTTAAGAGAAGTTCAGCATAGAGCTTGAAGATTCGAATTTGAATTAAAGACACTCCCCTTCATCACCCTCTTGATATTAAACTTTTTCTTGAATTTATCTACTTCTTTAGCCAAGTATAGCTCCAACCTCCTTTTTGGGTATTTATATGCATGTTTTTTATTTCCATTACACCAATAATAAGTAACCTTAGAGGAATCCTTCTTTTCTCATTAAGTTTTGGATGATGCGAAACTCTTTCTAGGTGAGACAGTGTTTATCATTGCTCCATTGTAATTTGGTCTCCACTCGTAAGAGTAATTTGAAAAGCTTTTTTTAAGATCCATGGCCAATGTAAAAGAACTCGTTCCTAATGGCTGGTTGGAGACCATTTACATAATAAGCAACATTTTATCATTCAATCTCATGGAGGTTGTTTTGAGCCACAAATTTATAGAATTCCTAGTATGAGTAACATTTTGTCATTCAGTATCATGGAGATTGTTTTGAGCTACAAATTTATAGAATTTTCCAATAGAGTCCTCAACTTTCTTCTCAATATGTCGTAGATTTTTATAGTCTTGAAAGAAAATTTGTTAATTATCCATGGGAAAACAAATTTCTCACTTTTAATAAGAAGTTTTTTCCTTTCTATTGCTAAGTCGAAATCGTTGAATTTGTTCCTACCATGTCATTGCATAACTATGAGGCGTTGCAACAAGTTTTAACTTTACATTCTTCTTTCAATTCACTTCATTAAAAAATAATTTCAACTGCACTTAACTAATCAATAAAACCTTATATTTGGAGCTTACCATGAAACTCAAGGAGATCGACTATCACACCTTGACACTATACAAGATGTGAATCTTGCCTGCATATTTGCTTGTTACGTTTGGGATTGGCAAGTTGAGTTGGTTGTGGGAATAGATTCATCTCTAGGACAAAATTTGGCTCGCGGCATTCATTTTCTTGTTGAACGTTGTTTTCCAACAATTGCAGCTGCTAATCCAATTTGTCGATCGCTCATCGAATTCTGCAAATCTCTCTTTGAATACCCTCCATAGTTTTGACTTATGCTCCTTATGCATTGGTTAAAATGTTATTTCACAACTTCTATAATTTGTTTGTAGCAATGGATCATCAATCGCAGAGTAGGTTTTAGTGGCATATGATTGATGGATCTTTTAAAGCGACGATCCTAATTGATACAATGAAGGAGGGAAAGAAATATTACTAATTAAAAAAATAAAAGATATGAATAAAAATTAAAAAAATATACCATCTTTCATGATCTACAAGATCTCATAATACCCCAAATAAACACTGTTACAAAACGTCGGTCCTCTTTAAAAACCGGACGATTTTCTATATATTGACATAATCGATAAAGGTTGACCAATTCCTAGGTCGGACTGACGTGCCGACCCATAGCAGTTGCGAGCTTTGCGACACTAACGCTCATAGAGCTGGAAGTTTATTGAGACAGACCGGTCGCCATGACAAAGCATCGGCAGTGTGAATACATATATACGAGGCGTGGTTTTGATGATGGGGAGTTTGACATTCTTTTACAAATAAAGGTGCGTTTTGTCTTTATTTTTCTCATTAATTACAAGAGGACAATGGCATTTATTTTACAAAGATATTTTAAGTGTTCGAATTTCCTTGCGCATCTTCGTCAGTAATTGAAAAATCGAGGATGAAAATGGCTTTTATAGGGTTTTATTAATAATTCTTGCTGAGTAATTGACCGATTGGGGCGGAAAGTGTGATTAGTCACGTTTCTTAACGGCTGACCATGACACATTAATTTGGTTTCTTGTTTACAAAGATTCCTGATAATTCTTTGTTTTTAAAAAAGGTTGGTCAGCCGTAGGATTCAACTTCGGGAGTGTTGCAATAGTTGACACAAACAAACAGTAACTTTTGAAATTGAATAGTTTGGCGATCGAATGTCAGGTCGTACTTTAAATTATACTTTTCGAGTAAGTCATATGAAAAATAGAGTAATGATCCTATAGGACCCTCTCCCACTCACGTGTGTAGGACTTTAAAAGATCACTATTAAAGTTGGTACCGATCTCTAAAAATATTATCACATAGATGTGAGCTTCGATTTTTTTTAAAATTTGTGCCAACTTTAATGGTGATCCTTTAAGAATCTACGCACATAGGTGGGAGAAGGTCCTATAAAATCATTTCTCATTAAAAATATGCATAAAACAAAAAAGACATTGTTCTTATGAGTCCTAGTACCCATATGTAGATATGAGTACTCTCTTCATGATCTATTTTTAGATGAATTTTGGACTTAATTTTTAAGATATATATGATCTCTAAGATGAAAATCATGAACGTATAAAAATATAAATAAACAAATATTAAAAATAAAGTTTTGAAGGAAAATTTCAAATGGTAGATTTTAACATTTTAGGGATAAACCACAATTCTATCCATCTTTAAGATGGATGTGATGCATTGACGGATGCAAATGTAGTTATGCATCCCCCCATACATAAATTATTTTTCTATACAGAAAATGAAATAAAAAGAAGCAATGGATTAACCACTAAGAGAGAGAGAGAGCGAGAGGCACCCTGGGTTATCTATGTTAAAACTTATTAGAACTAAAATATAACTCTAGTGTTATTGGTACTTGGGAAATGGCCAAACCCAAGTTATTCGGAGTAGGGTTCCAACTTGTAGATCTTACACAACAAATTTAAAAAGAGATATAATTTTTTTAAAAAAAAGAAGTAAGAAATCTATTGGTAATATATTTATGTGTTCTACCAATTTAGCAAAGATTGAACTGTTTTTACTTTTTTTTTCATAATTTTTGGATTAAAATACCCTGTTGACCTCAAATTGATCTTTCAAAATCTATTTTTTACTAATTTTTTGGATTTTTTTTGTATGTTTTCTTTTTAAGACTTTTTTGCTCCTACAAACTCAGCCCAACTTGAGTGGAGTTGTCCATTAGAACACTGTATATGGTTAATGCCTGTTTTTGAGCATTCCCATTAATGGGGCAGAGAGAATGAAAGACAGAGGTAAAGTGTAGAGAGAGAAATAGAGATGATGAGAGACATATCGGGGGAGAGGGCATGGAGAAGAAGAGAGATGGGGCCAGAGTGTGACTATTGGATCACGTGTGAATCTTTCGCCTCACTTTTTACCAAAAAGAGTAGGGGTAGAATCGATAGAATAAACTATTCCCGCTAGCTGAATCCGAGGTGGACCCACGCGGATTTTTCTCCGAGCTGAGTTGGACGGCTGAGATTGAGAATTAACATGCGTCCGCTTCTTTCCACCTTAAATTGCCCCAATCTGTTTTTTGTTTAATTTTACTGCCCCAATATTCTTCTTAATGACATGTTTGTCCCCAATAGAAACACATTTTGCATGTAGCTCCAGAGTACAAATAAGTTAAATATATTAGTGGAAGGAGGTGATGAGAGTCATTTGAGGCGTGTGCCAGAGGAAATGGCGGGGCATTTTGGTCTTTTGAGCGTGAGAAGCGCCGCCCCTCCTCTGGTGTCGCGGAACAAACTTGAGAGCCAAGGCCGCCACCCCTGAAGCAGAAAATGTCGCCATCCGCACCGCACACGCGTGGCTGAGACACGAGTGACAAAGAGAGAGACAGGGAGAAGCGTGCAGTGGGGGAGACCCCGCGTGGTTTGACGTGGCGGCAAAGCACTGGGCCGCAAACCACGCCAGATAGCCTCCGGGCCCCAGCGGGTCCCCCACAGCCGGCCACCACCACCACCACCACCCACAACAGTTGTACCAAAATGGGCTCAAAAACGGAGAGAAGCCTAGGCACCAAGAGAGAGAAAGCATAGAACAAATGAGAGAGAGATAAGCAAGCAAGCGGACTAAAAAACAAATAATAAAACTTATAGAGAGAGAGATACGCAATGGAGAGGAAGAGAAAAAATCACAAAATTACATTTAGAGACAAGGCACAGAGAGAGAGAGCACCATGGTTCTAAAAGAGAAATTGTGACAGCATGCGTGTGCGTGTGCGTGTGCGTGTGGGTGTGCATGTGCGTGTGCGAGGGGCACAACAGAAGAGGCTTCAAACAAACTCCCGGTCAGTGCATCGGAGAGTCGTGCCGGAGAACAAAAAATGGAGGGTGAGTGGAGTGGGCTAGCTCATTGGTCCTACGGTTAGGGTCAGAGACAAGAGAAGTTTTGTAAGTATGAGAGAGAAAAATAAGAGTGGATGAGAGAGAGAGAGAGAGAGGGTTGAAATGGGTCGGGCTAATGATCGAAGAGCCTCCACGCCAGACCAGGGGTCAGCCCCTTACCTTTGCAATTTCATTTGCACCCCCAACACCCAATCATTCCCCGTGGCCCGCACAACACCGCACCAATCGGCTCATCTTTGGCGCCGCGGCTGGATGGTCGGCCCCTTGTTTTTTGTTCCCATTTGGAGAGCCGTCCCTTTCTTAATGCCCCCAGTCGGTTGGTGGCGGTCCACCCCTCCTCTTTTACATTTCCTCATTCCTCTAATAAATTTTATTTAAAATAAATAAATCCTCTCATAAAACACCAAGCATTCGAAGGGAAGAACGTAAGCGCCCCATCTCTCGTACAATGTCCGAATAGCCCCTGCCCTATTTCCATAATGACTATTATACCCACAATCGTAATATCGCACGCACAGTTTCAAAACAAACAGGGCTTAATGTTCCTATCGGGTCAAGCTTTTGGTTCACATTCCCAGTCCGAGAAATGTCAGTGAGTTGACGGCTGGCTCGTCGTTTGAGGACCATAAGTAAGGGTAATATGGTCATTTGAGTGTCAGAACAAATTTATCTCCTTGAAGTGGGGCCCGTAGAAGCTAAGAGAGAAGAAAAGAAAAAGAAGAGAAAGAAAAGGAGCTTTTTGTATAGGTTGTTTCATTACGTCACCAACCCTTTCTCCCTCTCTCTCTTATTCATTTTTCATGATTTTCTTCCCCCTTTTTCTCTTTCACTTCATTTTCATTCCCTTCCTTAATCCTCTCCCCTTTGCCCTCTCTCTGTAATCCTGACCTTGTTTGTTCCCCCGGTCTGTGAGGGGGTCTTCTGGTCTCTATCGTTGTGGGTGGGGGTGACCTCTTTACTTTTTTTTTTATTACTTTTTTTCCTTATTTTATTATTTTTCATTAAAAAACTAATTTCTTGTGCTCTTTCACAAGCTTTTCCTGCAATCCAGCAAGAGGAGAGATAATTAGGGTGGTGTTGGGTTTTTGGGTATTTAACCTCATCTTCTCTCACTTCTCCCAATTCTCTAATCTCTCTGCTTTTATTTTTTTTTTTGTGGGTAGAGAGAGAAAGAGAAACATCCTCCTCTTGTCCAATCACAACTCGCATTCTGTCCTCGGGATCCGCTGTGCTCCTACATACTCTGTTCCCAAAGTACAAAACCCAAGTTTCAAGGCTCCATTTCCCAGGACGACGGATACTTTTAGTTTTGGTTTTGCTCAACCCTGCAACAATACCGCTTTCTCTCTCTTCCCCTCACCTCCCAAAATAACTCTCTCTCTCTCGCTCTCTCTCTCTCTCTCTCTCTCACCTCTTTGGGATAAGAACTTGCATCTCTCTTTAATTTGGAGGACCCTTGACCATCACGTAGACCTGGACGCAAGATTTCTAAGGCTATTGTAATAGGGGAGTATCCTACCTGTAAGCGCTCTTCTCACCATCCATCTCATTCATGCATTGCAAATTCATAGATTTCTGAGAATTAAACTACTGATAACGGTATTTCCTGTGCATGTATACTTCCTTTCTCTCTGGGTGGTTGATCGCTACAATTCAGTTAAAACGTATGTTTGATATAGAGTTTCACAGATCTGAGCCATTCAACTTGACAAAACTACTGCCTGCGATTTTTATAAATTGCTGATACACTCTAGTCTAAGTCGCTATTTTTAAATTTCGTCAAAGATCATCTCCTTGTTTTGTTTTATGGTAAATGGTGATATTACTTTCTAAAATTCAAAAAAAAAAAAAAACATGGTGATCTTTCTGATCTGATCAAATGAAGATGATAGATGTCTTGGGAATCTCTACTACTTAGGTAACATGCTTTAGATCTGTGTGCTTACATTGAGATCAAGCTGGTGAAACAGTTTAGAATCATAAACTTGTTCTTTCCATATATGTAGAGAGAGAGAGAGAGAGAGAGAGAGAGAGAGAGAGAGAGAGAGGAATGATGATCACCCCACTTTAGCCGTAACTTGCATTCCCATTGAAATGTAGATGAAAAAAGTGAATGCTGTGCATTATAGGCTCATTCTTACTTGTAGTTCTAGTAATACTAACAGATAAAAATCCAGGTTTAAACACAATTCTTTGCATCTTTAACAGCATACCTGAGGTTATTTCCCATAAAATCTAGCTTTAAATTTTTACAATTGCTAGGTTAGCATCATACTTATAATTAACGGACTTGTAAATATTCTTGAAATAACAAATATTCATGATTTCATGTGAAATGGTCCTCATTGCTTTTTTTGCTTTTAGTTTTCTTAGATGTGGCATGCTCTTCTTTACTTTCCATCCTGATCAACTTACTGCATCACTGCTAGCTCCTATTAGATTAAACCCATGCTATATGCACAAAAAAACATTAAATACTTAGCAAAGAAAATAGCAAGAACCTTTCGCAAGAAGTATACAGACAAGTGAAATAAAATATTGTACCAAATTATTGGATCAGATTATAATTCTTTTGGACTTTATAAATTTGGAAGAAAATGGAAATTTTGATGGAATTAAAACTACTGAAGCACACATGCAAGGTAGGTATGAGTAATTCACTGGAGTTTTTTCTTAACGCATCATAAATTCGCATTGTGCTTTAATGATGTGGGCTTATTGTGTGATTATTATGGAAGTGCTAACTTTATTTTGTCCTAGTTCAAGGTTTTGCGGCATAATAAACATTGGGAGCCTACACGTTTTGGACCATTGCATGATTGATTTATGCCCCATTGTGTACCCTCGTCATACAAGGATAATAAACCTTGTTGATACCCTTTAATTTTGCTTCTATACTGATTTTTAGAACGTTAGACGAATCAATGCACCACGGGGCTGCCGAAACTTTAATTTTGCTTCTATATTGATTCAAATTTTAGCAACGTGATAAGTTATTAAATAATGTAATCGACATATCCTTTTCAACCTAGTCACTAGGACTAAAAAAATGAAACCAAGTCTGGTTGGCCAATTACACTGCTTTGTAGCTATTGACCAAAAACTTGAGTATGGAATTCAAAGGACCATTTCTTCTTCTTTTTTATAGATAATTTCCAAGATGATAGTTGGAGTATGTCTGAATGAGTGGATAGGATGTGAATTAAATCAACATATATCTTTAAATGGATTGATGAGGGACAAACCATGGTTTTATCTCAAATACTTATTAAAATATAATGAAAGTTCTTGCAATGCTATTGGTCTGCATATTTTATTACATGTCCGCGTTGAATAGATATTGGAATCAGAGTATTTCTATACCTTTAGATCTACAAATCCATTGATGTATTTGAGAATGATGAAAATGTATGATTACTAGTAAATCATTAATTTTGCTAAATATCCACATTGAGCATCACAGTGGGCGTCAAATTTAAAATTATTACAGTCAGTTGTGCTCATAGGCAGCCATGGAATGATTTTTTATATCTCTTAATGAAGGTACTTGGCTACTGAAAGCAGATTACTTTTGTGAAAGAAATGGGGCTTCTAAAACAAAAGCACTTAAAACCTAAAACGTAAAACACTTACAAGTACTCTGGTTGTTCATTAGTCAATCGCTATTTTCTTCTAACCTAAAACTTAATTTTATCGATTTTAAGAAAGTTGTCAGTCGACATGATATTATTATTATTACTAAAATTATATGAAATATGCCTCAAAAGGTTCACCTATATCCTCGTATTTGTTAAATTTTCTGCACTATCATATCATAGTTATAACAAATATGTGATTTATCACTCACATCAAAGCTCAAACTTCTTGATATTTTATGAGCAATGTATAGGTTTCCAGGTGACAACATATGGGGAAACTCAAGATATGCATATTTCCTCGTGATCAATTTTTATCTTTTGACAACAGAAAGATTATTTAAATAACTATCCTACTTTGCATGTATTGGTTAAATTCAGAATGTTGATCCTATTTGAAGTAATTTACCCAAAGCAAAAAAAAAATCCTGTATGAATTAAGTTATATCTTAATGAGTCAGGGAGCAACTCTTGTTCAAGGAAGAACAAATACCACAAAATTTAGAGAATCATGATACGGATTTTAAGCACATAGTTTGATGACACTTCTAAATAGAAATTTGAGTACTGTGGGAATTATAGGTGTGCATATTGACTGACAATAACAATTTCCCTGGCAAAATATAAGATTACCCATCCCAAATGATAACTGCACTTATTGAGGAAAAATTCCCTTCAGTTATTAAGTAGTTAGTGATCTAACAATGGTACTTTATCCCAAAAAAGAAAATTTGGGTAATTACCAAAAAAAGATAAATATATGGCACATTCTGATTCTGATATATTGCAAACAATAAATAATTTATTTATGATGCTGTTAATAATAAGTTCATTGTAGTTCTCCATACTTTTGATGCTCGACAAGAAAATGTTTCTGGTTCTTTTGCGTTAGTCTTTCGTTGACTGTGCTTTACATTCTTCTCTAAAAATGATCCCTCATTCCTTCTGCATAACTTTCTTCTGTAAAACAATTCCATGTTAACTGGTCCATATGTATTGCCTCTCATAGATAATAGTATATGTTAAGTTTAATTGCGTAAAGGGATCATAAATCCCACAAAAAGACTACCAACTTGTAGTTAAGCAAAACTGAAGTCGTGGATATATTTTGGACTCTTAACTGTTGATGTGGAATGGAGATACAAAAAGAATCCGGACTTTTATATGTATTAATTAAATTAATTCATTAACATTTTATTTTTCAAAATTTTATCTCTATTGATTGAAGATTGTGGTTATTCTTAATGTTTATGACCTGTTGGAGTTCCTGCATGGCAAGTTTACCATAGATTATTATATCCATTTATTGCTTAATCTTAAGAGATCTTGGATAACCATGATTCATCAGACGTCAACAGATTATAGGGTCCCGAATGTGATTTTGGATAGATATATAGTATATGTTCATTATAATAAAGAGAAAAAACATAAGAAGAAGAGTAAGATGAAGACGATATATAATATATGCTCTTTTTGATAGTTTATATGAAAATGTTTATGTAGTTGTGGCTTATACATCCTTTTTGGCCAGTACTGTATGTGAGGCCTTTCACACAGATGATATGGATCCGCACAAACACCAAATTGCTAACATAATTAGAGCAGGTTTCATCTTTTAAGAGGAGAATGAGAGCTAGAGATCATGTAGTTACGTTTATATCAAATTGTTGTATCTAGCTATTTCTATGTTCATGTTGTTTTCCTATTATTAATTTAATAATTTGATGACAAAAATAGATATTTTGTACACTTCGTATTAAATAAGCTAGTCACTATAGTTTGATCCTTAGATATGAAAATACGTCTCTATGAGCATCCAATTGCATACTTATAGGAATCAAATATGTTTCATATATTTTTCCTTAAGTTACCTTCAAAAAAAAAAAAAGTTGTTGTAATTTACAGAGTTATTGTTGCATGCATAAACTTTTGGCATGGTTTATATGTTAATATTCCATATCACTATGCCGCAATTGTGAGTCCTTGATGCCTAATTATTTAGAGTTCTATAAAATTCAAAATGATAGAGCTCATGCTGCAAAACATCGTATGCTTAGTATCAGAAAGAAAATGTTTTCACGCCATTATTCTATGGAGACTGCCTTCAATGGCCAGTAATGGTAGCTTGATACCTTAGAAATTGTTTTCTATCTCCAGTTTGATATTGCTGCTAAATTCCTTAGATTGTTCATTTACACATACTGCGACTGTTTCCTTGAACATTAGACATGGCTTGTAATAATAAATGGAACATTTATTGCTCATTGAAAACAAAGAAATGCAGATTAATGTGGTTAAATCATTCATGATTTTATTATATTTTTTGAATTTTTCCATGCGTCTGAAGATGGCTCATTGGGATATAAGGGGTAGCAAAACAATTGGAATCTCATCTTCTGTGTCATTTAACCATGGCAACAATGGTAAAGACAACTGGTTTCTCAAACCATAGATAATGGAGAAGTTCATAAATCATTCAAGGAGGCATATTCTTTTATTTTGGATGCTTAATACCTTAGAGTTCATATCCCTTAGATAAGAATAATAGGGCACAAAGTCCATTTCTTTTAAAACAAAGGCCTGCAATATGCGTCCTCATTATGAAAGCAGTGGTAAAAATATCCAACGAACTGATTGAAAAGTACCCAATCTATGCACGTCAAAGGTCATGGAAACTTCTTAAGGTTCATAAAATAGGTTAAGTCCCCTTCATATACCCTGATGGCAAAAGAAATATGGTTGAAAACAAAGGAAAAATAGGCAATCTAAAAATGTGATGTGGGAAAAATAAATAATAAACATATTGATGTCTGTGAAACATACTTTTCCTCTAGACCCTTTTGTCAAGAAAAAAAGGAAAAGAAGAGAAAAACAAAAGTGTTACCATGGCTACTCACTTGGGATGGAACTGAAGAAAACTGGCAAATGTGCATTTTATAGAATAATAGAAAGGATGATGAAACAGGGATTAAGTAATTTTCTAGAGCATAAAATCCAGATGACACATTATTAATGAACAATAAAAACAAAGGAAACCAATTATGAGAGCATGTATACTAGATACCTAGGGTAATTTCAAGTCAGTAAATGGTGCATGTGCTGTTGAATGCTATAGAATGCACTACCACTACCCATCTTTAGGGCCAATGATAAAATAAGGATTAACAACTAAAACAATTACCGAGAAACATTTGAAGAAAGGAAGGCGCAGATTTACTTGGGCAAATCGGTAACCTATGCATTATTCGAGCTTTCCATTTTGAATCTAGGTTCCTGATGTATATGCCTCTTTAAAAAATGAATATAAAATGCAAATGATTTCCATGAAAGAAATTTTTTAATGTACAGTTATAATCTTATGGGACTAAACATAAAATGTCACTTGATCCTTTGTTTTTTACAAAAATGTCGATCCTTTCTTAATCGATATCTCTCTGGTTCTTCTAATGTGATGGGCAGGCACTGATATCCTTCTTTGGAGAACATGAATACCTTCTCACATGTTCCACCAGGTTTCCGATTCCATCCAACCGACGAAGAGCTAGTTGACTACTATCTTCGAAAGAAAATTGCTTCAAAGAGGATTGACCTAGATGTCATTAGAGACATTGATCTCTATAAGATTGAGCCATGGGATCTGCAAGGTACCATTATTTCTCCATGTGATCCTCCTTCCCTAAATTGAATTAGTGCAATCGCATATTCAATTCTGTTATTTATTCATTTGTATTATTTCTTGGATGACAAGAACTCAATTGTGTCTATCTCCCTCTCATTTGAACAGAGAAATGTAGGATAGGAAATGAGGAGCAAAATGAATGGTACTTTTTCAGCCATAAGGATAAGAAATATCCGACGGGTACACGAACAAATAGGGCCACGGCTGCAGGGTTTTGGAAAGCCACTGGTAGGGATAAGGCCATTTATTCGAAGCATAATTTGATAGGCATGAGGAAGACACTAGTGTTTTATAAAGGTCGAGCTCCTAATGGACAAAAGTCAGATTGGATCATGCATGAATATCGGCTTGAAACAAATGAGAATGGCCCACCCCAGGTAACTCTCTCTCTCTTCACACACACACAAACAAACTCACACAATGAGTTAACACGCACATTCTCTCTCTCTCACACAATGGGGTCATAAAAGCATACTATTTTCATCTTTCTTTCTTATAGTCTACAAATCCATCATTATCATCCCTCTCTTATTCTCATTATCCATCTCTTTCTCTCATAATTACGTCTCCAATACCATCATCCTTATCATTCTCTCTCTAACATACAGATAATGCCTTGCTCTTTCTCACATACGTGCACACGCACAAGCAGTTTCATAGTTATTACTCATGTTGAATCAGTTCATTTAAGAAAGAAGAAAATTATTTACAATGTTTTGAATGAAAAAGTGTATTGTTTTATATGGTTACATCCTTGCAGGAAGAGGGTTGGGTGGTGTGCAGGGTCTTTAAGAAGAGGATCACAACCATAAGAAAAGCAAGTGACCACGAATCACCATGCTGGTACGATGATCAAGTCTCCTTCATCCCCGAACTAGACTCCCCAAAGAGGTTGCCAACTCAAGGAGACCTGCCCTTCCACCACCACCACCACCACGCCTTCTCATGCAAACAAGAGCTTGAGCTCCTCCATTATCACCATCACCAACACGACCCTTTTCTCCAACTCCCTCAACTAGAGAGCCCCAAACTCCCCAATTCTTCCTATGCAATTGCACCGCAACAAGATAATCCTGTGACCACTGACTGGCGTGTGCTCGATAAATTTGTCGCCTCTCAGCTCAGCCATGAGGAGGCTACCCCCAAAGACCAGGAGAGCTTCTCAGACCCCTCGGGCACGATCGAAATCCCGGAGCATGTGAGCTTGATAATACGCCAACCCTCAAAGGATGCAACCGAGTACATAGCCTCGGCGTCCGGGTGTCCCATCGACCTGTGGAAGTGAACAAGGGCATATGACTGATCTTAGACATAACTGAAAGAATGAGATTTACATCCTCATGTACATAATAAGAAAACTAAGTTACAGTAGTTAGTCCATGGAGAGTCTCCTCTTACTTGTAATGTTAATGTCCTCTAGCCAGTCAGCTCCTAGCATGGCTAGGATTAAAACCCTAGTATGTTTTGATAATAAAATGTTTTAGAAAATTATTGTGACCGTAATAGTAAGAGTCAATGTCATTTGTTGGGGAGTCACTCACGACCTAGAGAGTGAGGGGATGGATGGCCATCCGGGCAGCCCCATTTGTATTCCCCATATGTAAATCTTTGCCACTTTCTCTTTGATGCCCCCCATCAACAAATTTGAAACCAATATGAGAGGGTATTCTTTTTATTTTACCTGGTGTTAAATATTGGGGAGCAAGCAATGTTATGTCTTTAAACTTTATTAATGGATAATTGATTGTCCTTACAAGCACTTTGCTTTAGGATAAAGTTCTTCTTCTTCTTCTTCTTCTTGCTCTAAATTTCTTCTCTTATTCTTGTGTTTTTTTTGGATTTTTTTTATTTTTTTATTTTTTTTTGCTCTCTCTAACTTTTTGGAACATTTGTGAACAGCATTACATGATCACTTCCCCTTGTATAGTGAAGGAACATGCTATCATGGGAAGTCAAATATATAGAAATATACTTATGTTTTCTTTTTTAAAGGAAAACATAATTTACATTTTCTTTTACGTAATTCATTATTGTCCTTTTAGGGGTTCGTTATTTGTACCCCTGAAGTACTATTTTCTTTTCAGATAATGTTCCTTTTTGCCCTAACCACTAAAACATTGGAGGCTTTTTTGCCCTAACCACTATGCCTGAAGGCAAAACCCAATTCTTTGTAAATGACTAATCTTTTTTTATTTCCATTTTGCTAATTTTGCATTTTAAAACATATTGTAGACACTTTTTCCTCTAAGTTATGTTAGACAATCATAGAAGAATATGTAGATTGCTTTCTATGCCATACTACCAAAGTTGGCATTCCTTGTCAAATTATGGAGCATTCACTTGTAGGAAGCTCAGAATTGAAATGCAGGCTTCCTCATTTACATTTAAAATTCAACAAATTGGAGTTTTTCACTCTATCATGATTCTTCCAATGCTTAAAAATTATCTTAGCTATCTAACCAGTATAATACCAAAACAGTAAAAAAATCCAGCTAGTATCACGAGTTTTTAACTTGGTAAATATTTCTATTGCAAGAGGAATAGAAATAAAAAGAAGAAAGTGCAAAAAGGATTAAGTAGACTAAGGCTACTTGTGAAATTGCAATATGAAACTTAGTCTAGATCTTTGGAGTTTAACTCTGCAGCAGCCAAGGCAGCCTCAAATTCAAATTTTAAGTTTCCTTTCTTCTTTTGGCTCTAGGGCTCCTAGGGCCCCTAGGGCCTTAAAGACCAAGAAGACTTATTAGGAAGACAACACATGAACTGCCAGTGTTCAACACCCTTTTTTTTTTTTTTTGCAAGTTCCAGTCTTCTTGTACTCCAAACCATTGTTATCTAGACCCAACCTGGAAACTGGAAACTGGTGTGAGTACATGTGCTTCTTCATTGATCTAAATTTACATGCAGTTATGGATATGTCTCACATGGTCAAATAATGTATTTCTTCACTTAAAGCCTATAATTGACTGAAAAATTATTTCAAATTGCTCATTCTCTTCCAAATATATCATCATCTAGCCACTCAAATCTCTAAATCTATCTTAAAGTCCACTGCAAACCAGGATTTTCATAGATTTTTATGTAGTGCTCATTTTGTGGCCGAGGAAATAGGAAACATTAGGTATTTACTGTGAGCCGAGGAGATCCTCATCTAAGGTACCCTATTGTTTCTTTTATTCAATTTCTTTTCCTTTGGTTTTTCTTTACTTTTTTTTTTATTTTTTACCTACCTTCTTTATTTTTTATTTTTTTATTCAGTAATTTAGTGGGGAAGACATGCCCCTACCCATTTTTTTTAAATAGCTTAGGAGTTAGTTTTTTGAAGGTGTTAGTTGGGTGGTATTAGTGGGAATAGAAACCACAACGTGGTGACTTGGGTGTGGTGATACTACCATCACGACCCCAGCCCCTAACCCGATTTTGTTTTTTAGGTAATTCAGTGGAGAAAACAAGCCCGTACCATTTTTTAATTAGTTAGTAATTTTTGAAGTTGTCAGACGGAATAGAAGGCACAACGTGCAACTGAGTTATGAGGTGTGTTACCACGACGTCCTCAACCGCTTTCCCCAAAACCCACCTTCTTGCTATCATTTTTTTTATTTTCCAATTTCTCTACAGTGTATACATGTAAGTTTGCCATGTACAGTTACAGAATTATGAATACTGAACTTGAAAATAGATGATGTACGCATTCTCATCCGGCAATTACCCCAAAGAGTTGGAATGCAATCTAAGCATTCAGGCTTGGGCTTAATTGGTGAGGAGTTGATGATTTCAATTACCAAAAAAATTTGAAAAAAAGAGAGGAAGTGTAAAGCATTCATTGTTCCTTCTTAAAATATCATACACTGGAAAGATAACTGAACTTGTACATGACAAGAAAATTTGCTAATATCCAATGTCTCAATTAAAATAATCCTAACTTGTCTGAATCGTGCTACATGACAAGAAAATTGGCTAATAACCAATGTCTCAGTGAAAAAATAATTCTACCTTGTCTGAACTATAAACCCTAGCTATGAAATAATTATATTTAGCAGCATTACAGCTGCAAAACCTGCACATTTTACTATCCTATAAAATACCCAAAGCTGGGGGGATTATTTTAACAATATAAAACTATAAAACAAAAAAAAAAAAAAAAAAAGAAGAAGGAAGTTTATCTATATTTTTGATGGAGCTACTAAGTTAGAGTACCTGATAAGGATAGGTGCCTAACCATGCCAAAGCTTGAGTTCTTCTGGTGAAGAGAAGGGGTGTGCAAAGTCAAGGCATTGCATTCCTTTGGGGTTTGGACTTTGGAAGCATTTAAATACATTGGACCAATTTATTTGATGATGAATTTCTATGTTTCCAACCCACAATATCATCATGCCAGATTCCTTCCCATTGGAATCCAAGGCTCCATGCACATAGCAGAAAATAGAGTCTGAGAGGTTGGGGGACCCACTGTGTTAACCAATAATTTTGATGCGTAAGTAAAGCGTCCAATGGAAAGAGATCTCTGCAATGGCAAGTCAAAACAGCTTGCATGCGTTCTTCTAGGGTTTCGGAATTATCCACATTTGAGGACTGAATTGCATATGAGTACTCAAGGTTGAAGGCGTGCATGATTGGTACGACTCTCTCTCTCTCTCTCTCTCTCCGGGGCCCTAAATAGTCAGAAATTTCATATATGAAATTACACAAGTATAATGAGATAAAGTATGTAGATGTATGCATATGCTTCAGGAACTTTTTATACAGGAATAGTAAGAGAGAGAGTAAATGAGTAGGAAAGCAGTATGATATGATTTGAAATAGGGAAAGAGAGTGATAAAATTTAGAGAGAGAGAGAGAGAGGAGGAAAGAGAGAGTAATAAGAGTGTGTGTAATTGTTGTTTGCGGCTGAAGAAAGAATGATTCCTTGGGTATCTCCCATGTGAGGGCATCATGCTGCTTCTGCTGTAGCTCCCGGGTGCAAGTTGCCCCCCCTTCCCCCTTCGTTTTTGTAAGCTGCCTTGGTAGTGAAGCCCATAGAGCTGAGAAATTTAGAGCACAGGACATCAAAACGTCTTTGCATCCAACCACTTCAAAGCTATCCCAAAAATGTCCCGGCCGGTCCGGCACATTGATTTCATAGATCAGTCCGACAGAAAATACTGTCGGATTAGTTTGTGAAGCTGGTCCGCTAGTGTTTTGTGCCAGACCGGCACTATGCAAATGTGGGTATAAGGGAGAAAGAAGTAATAAATTTATTGACTTTTTCACTAGGGGATAATGCAGGAAAAAAAATATTACGGTTTTCTTAATATTTTAAAAATTTGTGGAGGGAGGATATTTAGAAAGTAGAGTAAGGGGGATGTCAATAATGTCCCAAGAGATTATGCAACCCCTAACCACGTGTATTGTGTTGAATGCCTAGACCCATCATCCAAAGGCGACTTATTTCTTGGCTGGTGGATTCTTCTTCTATGTTTTTACAGACTCTTGTGTTTATAGCCTAAGTTAAGAAGGGCGAATTAGTTAGGCTCTAAAAAGGCAAGTGGAAGGCTAAAAAATATATGGATCGAAGTAATAAGAAGTACGATGACTTATGAATGGTAGAACATAATTTATATAGCTCAACCTAAATAGTTGAGATAACGCTCTGATGATGATGATGTGAGAAAGTTATTTTCCATTGAATTACTGTTCTTCTCATGTTTGTGTCCTGCAAAGCAATAATTTCTTTCGCAACCAAGCCTCTCACATAAAACAACCATTCCTCAAAAAAACGGTGGATTGGGCATGAGCACCATCCAAAGTACTCATAAAACATTGGGAAATTTATTAAAGTATCAATGAGAAATGAACTGTTTAACAATTTACCTATTTGAGACAATTCCAACTCAAAACATGTATTTTTAATAGGTATTTTAAAATTAAGTAAAAAATATGGCTAAAGAATTAAATAGTTCGTTTCTTATGAGCAATGTGATAATTTTCCCTAAAAAGTATAGCATCGGGGGCAAAGACTGAAAAATAGAAGAAAAAATACCTGGACTTAAACTTGCCCCTTTTAATAGATGAGAGTATAAAATTGTAAAACTTAAGAGTGTTTGATTGGGAGGTGACCACTTCTAATAAACAACTATTTGATCAAGCTTGTGTCTCCTTCCATCCTCTCATTATCTCACGTTACTTTTACGCGTGCTGGAAGGCACGTGCGATCACAGATAAGTTTTTACAAACATGTACCGATTCTTATGGTATGGACGGCTCAGATCCCACAAGGTATGTTGAACACTAGAGGATCTGGATCGTCTATTATGGGGGACAAATCTAAACCATCTATGAGTACATGCATTCATGATGTTAGGCGCATGCAGTGGGGTTGGGCCTTGACTTTCATGCTTTCATTCGCAGGCATGGGCAAGACTGACCAAATGTTTAGTCCTCACCCTTCTTTTGGCTGACCAGAGTGGAGAAAGAATGGGCCACCATGACCTTTTATGAGAGAATGGGAACAAAGGGAATCAAAGGATTC
Source organism: Amborella trichopoda (assembly GCF_054954075.1). NCBI lineage: Eukaryota > Viridiplantae > Streptophyta > Magnoliopsida > Amborellales > Amborellaceae > Amborella > Amborella trichopoda. The sequence continues at coordinate 41,537,951 of NC_142338.1, forward strand.
ATGAGAAAGTGGGGACAAGGGGGATGGTAGAAGACCTTTTCTTGACTCAACCATCATATGAAGAAAATGTCAACAGTTTGGGGTTCGGGTTTTGTGGCTTGGTGCATAGGTCCAATGTTTAAAAAAGGATAAGATTTTAATGGGCCCCTGACTTTATTATTAAGGTTAAACAGATTTTTACTATGTTTTATTTGATGAGACAGTGGGAGGGCCCAATAGGAATTGAGCCTAAGTCATAGCATTGCAAATTGTCAAGCGCAAACCAATTAAGCTTGGGCTCTTTTTTTAAGTTAAATAGATTTGGATCTAAAAGTTTAGATTATAATAAACGTCTTTAAAAAAAAAAGGAAAAATTATAAAAACCCCATAATTTGTACTTTCAAGGTATCTTTCGCCCAAGACTTTTGATACCATACTATTAATCCCATATTTTTCTTCGTAACTACCCACCCTAGTAAGAAAAGTGAATTTTTTGGACTCTAATAACCTTATCTTAACCCATGAATTTTTTGGCGGACATGTTCTATATGCAAGTTATGCTATTTTAGCACAAAAATATGTTGGACCGGCTCCAACACAAAAAATCTGCCGGACCAGCTCCAATCAAGTTTTGTTGGAGCCATACTGGTTTAGAGAGAGAGAGAGGGAGGGAGAGTAGAAAAAGTGGCTAAAAAACGTAGTTTGGTCCAAAAATGTCTATTTTTTAACTTTGAGAGAGGCTGCAAATATAAAAAGTTTAGGAGTTGGAGTGTGGTTTACAAAGTATTCGGAGGTGGCATGCAGAAAGGGTATCTACAATTTTTTTTTAAAAAAATACATTTAAAAATTTTAAATAAAATTTTATATTTATTTTCACATAAAATTCCTAAAACCCCCTAGATTGGGTGTTCTCCTCAAAATGTCCCCCTTTTAAAATTCATTCTCACCCATTATTACTCAACATACTTTTGAACTTTATTTATGAAGATAATGCCCTTATTTCTCTCTTTTTTTCATTTTTCTCTCTAGATTCACATTTTCATTCATATTCATTTATCTCTCCCTACAAATATAAATGGGTTAGTTTTTCTCTCTCTAGACATAATAGATTTGGGTTCTACTTACAGAGAAAAATGGAAAATAAAGAGAGAATCCAACAAACCCATTAATATTTTTAGAGAGAGATACTAATAAATTTATTCATACTTTCGGAGGAAGAGAGCTTTAGAGAGAAAAACAAACACGCCTATTCACATTTTTAGCGATAGAGAGCTTTAGAGAGAGAAAAAGAGATGAATATGAATGGAAGGTAGGCCTAGAGAGAGATATGAATTTTGTATTTTAATTTTTGCAAGAGTTATTAATAAAGTAGGGTTTAAGGGAGAAAATAAAGCATTTTGGGGTAATGGGCGAGAGAGACTTTCTAACACAGGCATTATGAGGAGAACATCCAATTTTGATGGGTTTTCATGATTTTCCGTTTAATTTTCCCTTTAATTTAACAAGTTCGATTTTATTTTATTTTTTGATGGGGCTACTAGCTTTCTAAAGGAAAAGTATACAATAAGTCCATTTTCTTTTAGCACAAGGAGGTTAAAATCAATATTGTTCATTAGGAGTGAAACCGGTCAGCTAAGGGTGGATGACTGAGTTGAGCACAAAACACAAAATAAAAATTCTCAAAACGTGTGACACACCCAAGCGGTCGTATTATATTATTTTGTGTCGAAGCTTGAAAATTAGATAGATTGATTTTTGACGAATAAAGAGTGAAAAAAAAAAATAGAACCAGCTACAAACAAGCTACAAGAAAGAAAAATACAATAGATCAGAAATAAACAAATAGAATACTAAGATTTTTTGTAGTTCATCACAGATGTTACTACATGTACAGGTAAATAAAATCAGTATTTTCACTGATTACATAAAAAAAAATTACAAAATGGCTCTTACCTAATAGAACCAGAAAAAAAGTCTCGCTCAAAACCCAAAGTTTACGTCCTTTTGCCTATCAATTTCTCTCAACATATAGAGAAAAACAACCCAAAAGCAAGCACGCAATACACTCCTAACTTTCCACAAATTTTGAAAACTTAACTTTATCTCTTGAAATTTGGACTCTCTATACTACCCCAATCCAAAGAATTCACCCAAAACAAAATCATACATAATTGAAAGGTAGTTAATGGTAAATCGCAAATTAATAAGAAACATCCCTATGAACTAGGAAACTCAAAAGAAAAGGAAAATCTCTTAACAAAAGAGATTCAAGACAAATTAATAAATCTCCCATTGGCTTGAATTCTGAAAGAGATTCCTATAGACCATCTTCTCCACACTTGTCCCCAAGGGCACTTACCTTGGCAACACATTAATTAAGTTCAAGCACAGGTTGAATTTTTGTAATGGAACTAGGTTTATCAACATGTCGACTACATTCTTCTTGATGCATTACCTTCTGTTGTTATCTCACCGATAAAATAGTACCTAACATCAATATTCTTTGTCCTTCAATGATATACCTAGCTTTTCACCAAATATGTTGTGCTATGACTATCACAATAGACAATAGTTCCATATTGTTGTAAGCTCAAATCACTCACAAATCCTCCAAGCCAAACAACTTCTTTCACTACCTTGTTAACAACCATATACCCTACTTTAGTCGAAGACAATACAACCACGATTCATAGGATTGATTGTTTTGATATATCCCACCTTTTACGTCATACAGGGCTAAATAGATTTTGATGCGCCCGACTTTTATGTTATATGGGGCTAGACGTTTTGAACTGGATACCTACACCAAGATTCCAACATTTTCATCTTTTTAGAAGCTTTTGGAATATTCTGGTAAGTTTTTAGTGTATGCTGAGATATTTTTATGTTTAATATCCTGAATAAACACCATATCCACTTACATTTCAATTGATTTTGTCATATTCCGAAATATACGCCACCTTACGTGGCCTTTACGGCTTCTTATTTTGGACACCGCTCTTTGTGGCGTTTTTGTCTTCGGCAAATCTTCTTGATTTTTCCCGTTTCCATACAGATTAGGAGTCCAATTCTACTTGACTTTTAGTCTATAAATAGGGTCTCTAAATCTGTAATTCTTTACCACTTTTTATTCCTTTTTGTCTTTTCCCTAATCTTTCAACCCTTCTTCTTAAGACCATTCTTACTTTTAATCTTCAATCCTTTACTGGTTTTGATCGAAAGGTAAGGAGCTTGCTCCTCCCCCTTTCTCAAGAATTAGGCCATTTCCCAGGATCTTTCCCTTTCACATATCTCAAGGTGTGCTTAATGGGGAAACACCTCGTCGAGTTCAAGCTTACCCTTTGATCGGCCCGTTGTTTTGGGAGTGGTTTCTACGGCATGGGAGTGACACGAGTTGATGACCTTCATCTTCTCTTTCCATAACCGGAGTCTTACGTATGGCAACTTCTCATATTAATTTCAATTTGATATAAGTACTCTCCGAAAGATTTAATTATCAAACCAATATGTTTTCGTTGCCTACTGGGAAGTGTTCTCCTACCTTAGAGGAGGCTGCCAGAATCGCGGGGTTAAACCCATCGGGAACCCCATATCATCCCTCAATTGCTACGGATGACCACACGATCCTTGGAAGACGATGGCTAGGGTCGACATACATTCCCCAAGACGATTCGGTTGATATGGAAGAGTTAGTTGACAATCATGAAAAAGCCCGGCACGAAGATCGTGTCTTAATCTTGTTCACGATGCAAATCGAGACGTTCTCATAATGATAATCGACCAGATCCGAACTACAAAATAATTTTTTTAAAAGTGATAGAGAGTGGAGACAATCATATTCTGATCTGGGGCCAGATCTGCTCTCAGATCAATGGCAAAGCCAACATTGATCTGAAATACGAAATATTACATAAAATGCAATAAAATTGATTTAATTCTAATAAAATAAATAAAAATGAAAGGAAGTGCATGAAAAAGTAAAATATACCAGACCGAGCCAGTTGGTCTGAGACTCCCGAGGCCTCACCCGTATCAGGACCAACTGAGTTTATGTCGTGCATCCTCTTTGTTTCTTTTTGGGTTTTGACTAGGTCTTGGCTTGGCTGGATAGCTTTCTCAACCTAATGGCTGCAAGTTTAGTGGCCTAAAGCTAAGGTTTCCTAGATTTAGGTTTCTCTCAAAGTCTTTTCTCGTATCTCAAAATCTCATGTTTTTCCTGGCATACAAGCTAATAAGGTCTAACCCTAAAATTGGTCACGAAATGTGCTTGTATAAGCTAAAAATCGGCTTGAATGGGTAACAACAACCCATAACAAGAAGATTTCCCAACTTGAACCCGTCTTAGTGGTCAAAGGCTTGGGTGACACTATCAATGTCACCAAGACCAAAATGGTCCAGGTTTAATGAACCTGGCTAAAAATAATTTGGGAGGGGTTGGTGTGTGGAAACTGCCATTTTGGGGCAGTCGGGGCTGGCCCAGACCAAATCTACTCATAATTGGCAGATTCCAGTTCTATGGTGATTTACGGGCTCTTGTGATGCTGCCTGCTAAAATTTGAGTCAAACGAGGTGTTTTGCTATTTTTAATGTTTATTGTTTACTAAAACAAGGTGTTCTAAAAGATTCTGGATCACAGGGCATACAGTATAGACTATGGTGGTTTATGGTCCAAGGGTTTACTAGGATAGTGTGATCTTAAGGCTGTCTATGGCTTAGAAAACCATTTAATTTACCAGTTTTCAAAACGGGGTATCTACAATTGCCCCTCTTTAGCACTCTCTGTTCTTCGAGGGACAGGTGAGCGTCAAAGAAGTAGACACTGCTGACATTTAATTTATCTGATGTCAATGATCAGAGGGTACACCAACTTTCCCTCCAAGACAATGCACTCCCTGATTACCCACCTAGGGCATTTTCATCCTAGGGTTTTCGACGTGAGATGTTCCGGTGATTTGCGCAAGCATGAAACTCAAGTTGGATTTTCTGGCCATACCACTTGACTTCAGATATTTTCACTTTTAAATTCTTGAACCTGGCATTTTCTTTGATTTCCTAAGGTCATCTATAGGTTTTACTTGTTTATAAAAGAGTTTGCCTGATCAATTCTGACGAGAGAGATGAAGCGACAATGTGGTAATCATCATGTACAGGTATCCAAGCTTCTTCATTTTAAAAGATATTTCAGAAATTTTGAAAATAGGAAGAATTTTGAAATAGAACCAGGAGCTTTTGACATGTTACGATTTTAACAAAGAAATTAAGGTTTTTGGAAACACCAAAAATATAGTGAATCATTCCGAAAAGAGAAAGATGATTTAAAAAGCAAATGTTTAGTTAGCAGTTTTAGCTCCTGCAACCATAGAGCCCTTTAAGAAGTTTAACGTCATGCAGTGATTGACAGATACACCTGATCGTTTACGTCATACGGGGTTAGATGGATACACATGACCTTTTATGTCAAACGAGGCTAGACATTTTCTGATCTGGATTTTGGTTGGTAGTTTAAGCTTGTACTACCAAGGAGCAATTTTTTTAGCCTTCCTTTTTTAAAAAAAATGAAAGATTTTTTCTTTTGAAATTAGTTGGCAGTTTAGGATGGCGTCACCAAGGAGCATAATTTTTTAACATTTTTTTAAAAAACAATTTTGAATCAAAAGTTTTTTCATTTGGAATTGGTAGGCAGTTTAAGCTTGTGCCACCAAGGAGCATCTGAAAACTTTTTAAAATTAATTAAATTTTAAACAGTCTTTTACAGAGAGAAAATACATACTTGTGGCTATATCAATCTTTAGGAGCCTTCGAAATCTGAGCAAAGAAATTTTGGGCAAGAAAAATTTTATTTTTAGTGCTCATAGTTATATCCCAGTCAATTTTTTTGTGTTACTACCTCTTATATCTCGTCGGAAATGACCAAGATGCCCCTAGAAGCAAAATATTCATATAGGGTAGTTCTTGGTAGTTTTCGATATAGCTTTTGTCCTTGCTTCGGGGAATTTCTTGCTCCATTGCCCCAGTTAGAGGGTGTTTTGTTTGTTAATCTTTACATGTGCAATTGATTCATCGATATAAAGAGGGATATTTTATTTGCACACTCTTTTCAGATGGAGTTTCAACAAATTTAGTCCCCCTCATTATAGGCTTTATGTCCCAAAATTCTAGTTAACAGACTGTCATACACACATACGGGGATAAGTTTGCCTCTTTTTGCCTCAGGGGATCTAGGTGAGAGAGAATGCTCACAAACTAGTCAATGTCTTCATTGAACATCTTCGATATGTGTTAGTTGGCAATTATACTCATACAACTATGGAGTGTCTGACTAGTTTCAAGCCTTCATAACAAACATAGGAAGTTAGTTTGAAGAGCAAGGCTAGATCGACTAACAGTTTAACCTCTTGTAGTGATGGAGGAAGTCCTTTCCAAAAAGGGAGAATTTTTGAAACAGATGATTTTAATAGACAATTTGAAAACCATTTCCAAAGAGGGACAGGCCTTCCAGTATTTACCACCTGTGACCCCTTTAGTGGTATTTTTTTGTTTTTTTTTATTCATTTATTTAAAGAAGATGAAATGGATTTCCTTGGGGGATCGTGAGGGCCCAAGAGACTTAATGTTTCCCTTGGCCTTTGGAGTTCTCATCTTGTGTTTCGTAGAACCATGAGGAGTTCTTTGGGTTCTTGCTAGGCTTCCTTCTTGGAGAGGTCTCGACCTTCTTCCCCAGATTGGTTGAAGTATCTTCGATCTCCAATGTATGTACCCTTCCTATATCTTCTCGAGGTTGGATCTACTGGGAACTTGTAGGGATTAAAAGGAGTCTCCATCCTCAGGGTCTGCTTATGCAGTATTATTGTAACTTGCAAGTACATGTTTGTACTTGAGGATTTGGAGCAAGGTCTCCTTTTGGAGGATTTTATTTTCATGATTCTATTTTTACCCGTGGCACTCTTTTTGGGTTTTCGCCATGTCCTTCATTTTTTATTCATCACTTTTTTTCTTTTTTCTTTTTTTTACATATGATGCCTTTTTAGGTTTTTGTCATGTCCTTCATTTTATCCCTTTTTTGTTTTAACCCATTACGGGTAGTACTTTCTGAAATACATTGTATTAATGGGGTCATTGAGTTCATACCCCTTCTGATTTTTTATTTTATAAGAATTACTTACATGCACCCTGGTTACCACGAATAGGCCCTCCCAATTAGGTTTTAATTCATCTAATGGGTGTGGATTTGCAGGAGTGTGGAAGATCTTCTTGGGTACCATGTCTCCTTCTCTGAATTGTCAAGGAACAAAATTTCTTTGATATGCCCTCCTAACTCTACGATGGTAAGCTACGAGATTCTATGTAGCTCGTAGTCGTCCTTCATCCAGAGTATATAGGACGACGACTCGTGCTTCGATCTTTTGTTCCTCATCTAAATCGTTATGAATGAGCACTCAGAGAAACAGTATCTCGAGTTCAATAGGTAGCACAGCCTCCATATCGTACACTAATGAGTATGAGATCATGTCAATAGGAGTTTTCTCAGTCGTCTAATAGGCCCATAGTGTGTCGTTTAGCTTTTTGTAACAATCTTTACTACCTTCTATTATTTTGTCTATAATTCTGAGAAATCCTTTGTTTGTGGCCTCAGGTTGCTCGTTTCCTTTAGGGTAGTAGGGTGTGGAGAATTCTACGTTATCCCAAACGTTTTGCACACCTTAATGACCCTTTTATTTTTTAAGTTGGTTATATTGTTAGTGATGATTGGCTCAAGAACGCCAAATCTAAATACAATGTTATTTTTTATGAAATGGGTAATATGCTGACTTTCAATTTTGACAAATGATGCGGCATCTACCCATTTTGTGAAGTATTGTGTGGCCATTAGTATGTAACAGTGGTCATTCGATTCTTTTGATGAAATCATTCCGATGATATTAAGACCCCACATGGCAAAAGGTCATACGGTTAGTGTTGAGTTAAGTGGTACTGACAGTGTGGATGAGGTCTCCATAAAGCTGACATTTGGGACACCTTTTAATGAATTTCCAACAGTCTTCGGCCATGGTGGTCCAATAATAGCCTTGGCACTTGATTTTCTGAGCTAAGGAAGTTTCCCTAGAGTGACCTCCTTCATTATGTAATTCTGTTAATACTTGGTAGATTCAGGCTGGTCGAGGCATCGCAAGATGATGCCATCAAAGGATTTCTTGAACAAAAGGTCATCTCTTATTAGGAAACCCATAGAAAACCTTTGAAATGCTTCCTTATCCTTTTTTGTGGCTCCATTGGGGTTTCAATAGGGCCAACATATCGTGGAACCATGGTTTTATCTTAACTAGCGCATCTGAGGCCATGAAAGACATTTCCTAATCGCTCTCATTTTCTTTTCTATTTCTTTTTGGATCCTTGGTGGGGAAGGTCATGTTTGTACCTGATGTAAAATGGCAATATGGTGACTTCTAAAGGGATGTTAATCATCGAAGCAAGGGTTGCAAATGTGACGACGAACCGATTGTTTTCCTTAGTTACATATTGAAATGTGATTTGCTTAAAATACATTATCATATTTTCCACCTTTTGTTGATAGAGATTGAGATTTTCTTCTTTAGCCTTCAAAATCCCCTTAACTTAGTTTATGGTGAGCAAGGAGTCACCAATGAATTGTATTTGTTGGATTTTCAGTTCCATGGGATTTTCGAACCCAACTATCAGGGCTTCATATTCGACAATGCTATTGGTACAAGGGAAATTGAGTATGATGGTTATTGGCGTTTAAATCTTATCAGGTGAGCATAGTATAACCCCTACACTTGACTCGTATTTGTTTCTTGCACCATCGAAATATAGCTTCCAAGATGAGTCCTCAATTGTGAAGAGGTCCGCATCAGAGAGATCCGTTTTAATGGAAGTGTTATCAGACAGTGTGTGTTCAACTAAGTGGTCAACAATGGCTCGTCCTTTGACCGGTTTTTGTGTGACATACTCGATCTCGAACTCTCTCAATAACATTCTCCACTTCGCCAAATGTCCATTAAGGACTGGTCTGTCCAATAGGTACTTGAGTGAGTCTATTTTTAAGATGAGCTTAATTGTATGAGATAAGACATGGTGTCTTAATTTTTGCACACCCACACAAGCGTTAAGTAATGCTTTTCCACATCCGTGTATCTTTTCATAGTCGACTATGGTTTTGCTAATGTAGTACATGGATTGTTCTTTTCCATGGTAATCATATTGTCCCAACATTGCTCTCATGGTTTTGTCTTTCACATATATGTATAGGAGCAGGGATTTATCTGGATTAGGAGGACTAAAGACAGGGGGTTTGGTTACGTACTCCTTGATTTGGTTGAATATTGTGCACACTGGAAGGGTGCACACTTGTTTGCCCGTTGTAAAATAAAACACCTTATGGCTTGTATACGACCTTGAAGCCCACAGATTTCTCTGATGTTTTGGGGAGGGGGCATTTCGGTGATGGCCCGTATTTTGGAAGGGTCCACCTCAATGCCCCTTTGCTTACTATAAAGCCTAGTAATTTACTGGATTCAAGTCCAAATGCACATTTCTATGGATTGAGTTTGCGTTAATATTTCTGAAGTCTTTCGAAAATGGTTCTCAGATTAGTGAGGTGATCGGACATGGCCTTTGATTTGTCCAGGATGTCGTCGACGTAGTCTTCCATGATGGTATGCATTAAGTCGTGGAAGATGCTAGTCATTGCCAGTTGATAGGTTACCCCTGGGCATGACACAGTAGCAATAAGTTCCCCATTGCGTTGTGAACGTTGTTTTGGTTTGGTCTTCTTCTGCTATGAGGATTTGGTTGTATCCGGAGAAACAGTTCATAAATGACAACATCTCGTGCCCCGCAATGTTGTCGACCAAGGCATCTATATTTGGCAGGGGAAAATTATCTTTGGGACATGCCTTGTTTAGGCCTCTATAGTCGACACACACCACTCGGATCCACTTGTCTTTCTTAAGTATGATCACTATGTCGATCAACTATTCTGAGTAATCGACAGGGGTAATGAATTTTGCCTATAGCATTTTATCAATTTATTCTTTGATTTTGAGCTCAAGGTGGGTCTTTTAACTTCAGAGTTTCTGCCTTACTGGCTTTGCCACTTCATTAAATACTTGGTGATGTTGCACCAATGTGGAGTCTAACCCTGACATATCATCGTATGATCAGGTGAAGACATCACGATATTCTTTGAGAAATGAAATCATGTTTTCCCGCTCCTTAGGGGATAGGTAGGTTTCAATCTTGGTTAACTTTGGATCCTTCTCAATTCCTAGGTTGAGAAGGATGTATCCCTTATGGGACTCGCAAGAGATAAATTGAGGATTAGACGTACAGGGTGGCTAGGTGGCCACCCCACGCCTATCTTTTTTTTTGCACCGGGACTTGAATGTGCTGCTGGTATGCTTCCAGCGATTATTGAGACAGGGGTGGACCAATTTCATCCCTTGGTTTGAACAGGTGAATGACCATGATTGGCTGTGTCATAGCCAATTGTGTATACTTTCAAGTCCAGGTCAGCAAAAAAGTCTTCAATTCCCAATTCTTGTGTGTGGTGAGGTGTGGAAGGAGAATCCTCCATCATTGGGGGATTAAAGATCACATTTGGCCATTTCGAAAGATGGCATCGAGAGAATCGAGGCTTTGAATGACTCTAGATAGAAAACCCGGATGGCATGAAGGCTTCATCCGGCTTTGAAATAAGGTGAGTGAACACCCGAGTCCTCTTCTATCCCCATTTTCGATATTGGCTTCGGGGTGATTCAGAAATCGCTTCTATTACAGCCTGCCCTTAATTCTCAAGCCTTGCCCTGGTTGGAAACCTTGGGAGAAGAGCATGTGCCAAGCCTTGAGGGATCCGAAACCGTAGTCAACGTTGACATTGGATGATGTCTTCCATCAATGTGGAAGTTTGAAGAATTTGAGGAACAAGATCGCTGGCCTCTAGGGGCAAGGTGGCACAATTAGTTTCCTCGAAGGAAAAGAGTAGGATTTCTCCGAGCTCGACCCCTACGGCTCGCTGCTCGTTATCTACACTAAGGTTCAGAAGAGAATAGAGTTCAACACATACCATAGAGATGTTGTTCTTGATTGGAAATTTGAGGCATTGATGGAGTGTTGAGGCCACCACTAGATTCTCATGCAACCATGGCCTTCCTAGCAAAATATTGAATGAGGGTTTTATGTCCAAGACATAAAAATTTATCACTTGAACAACAGGGCCGATCTTGAGAGTGAGAGGCAGTATGCCTTCCATTTGCCTTTTAGTCTTGTCATATGCTGCGATGTTGAGCAGACAGGGTTCGAAGTCATTTGAAGTCTTTGTTTATCTGTGTCACTGTTTTCATCGGGCATATGTTTAGGGATGCCCCATTATCAATAATTACCCTCCGTATCTCATAACCTTGCATGAAAACAGTGATGTGTAATGGTTGGACGTAGAAGCGGTTGAAGCTGGCTGGGATGTCTTCATCCATGAACACGATCAGCATTGGTGTTGTCAGCTAGTTGATCATTCCGCATAGCTCTTCTGAGTGTGTGTTGCTCGCGATGTGTGTCTTGGCGAGGACTTTCTCAATCTGGGCCCTATGCGCTGGTGAGTTGTTAAGCAGCTCCAAGATGGAGAACTGAGCTTGAATCTTACTCCGGTGGGCCGGCAAATCGTAAGTGGTTGAGCTTTCTCGGGACTCCTTTTAAGGTTCCCGATTTATGGGATTCGTCCGTTGGTTGGGCTCGAGGGTCCTTCCTATTCTCTCCTCGAGAGTATTGGTCATCAATTGGATGGGCTTGAAAATTCGGCCTTTTTGAGTCAAGGAGTCTACTTCAGCTACCTAAAGTTCGGTAGGATCCGCCCTTGCAAGACTAATGGGGAACTTTGGGGTATTGGCACCTCGATTGGAAGATGATCCCTTCTCATTGATATGGACCCCATTGATTTTTAATACATTGTCCTCATCATATTGGTCCCACTTCAGTGGGCTGTCAAGGCTTTGAGGTGAATGGGTCTCTTTTAGGATATCCAATAGATCCTCTTGGGGCTCTTAAAGGTAGTGACCACAAGGGAATATAAATTGAGTACAGTCTTCTTCTTCGAATCCATCCTCGATCATATGGATGACGATGCTTCCCTTAGAGTTGTTTTGAGCTTCTGTCTTTCCGGCCATTGTGAATAGGGTTTGTTAAGACACCCATCTTTTGATTAGGCTCTTCAACAGGTTGATTTTTCGGTGAGACAGTGATGTTCCCCCCTATCGATCAATCCTTGAATAACTTGTTTCTAATGATAGCAAATTTGGGTGTCATGTGCATGATTTCGGTGCCATTTGCACCACTTGCTCTTGTCCGTGACTTGGAATGGTGGCTCGGATAGCTCTAAGAGGTAAACCATGTTTTTGGATAGGAGTAGTTCAAGCACTTTTTCTAGTGGGTCTTTGAGAGGAGTGAACTTTTCCTCTCGTCTTGAGCATTGGCTCTAGGTCGACCCCTCTGATTTTGGTTATAATAGTTGTGCTGAGTAACTGAACCTCAAGCCGGTCCATTAATGACAATTTCATTAACCTGGTCAGAAGTATTCCCCTTGTTGTTGTTGTTGTTGTTGTTGTTGTTGTTGTTGTCATTGTTGTTCAAATTTGTCTTGTTTTGAGGAGTGGTTATAGGTTTGTTCTCAAGACTGGTGCTGAGGGTGTTCCTCTGGCCCTTTTGTGACGTGCCACTTGCTCAATCATGGGGTCGAAAGAGTAGTGGATAAGACCTTGATTGAAGAAGGTCATGTATTCGGGAGCAGCATTTTCTAGAGGCATGGGGATCTTAGCAAGTCTGTGAGTTGACATTCAATGACGTGCATTGAGACCTCGCATAATCGATTGATAAAGTCCTCGAAGAAATCTCCCGAGTTTTGCTTTATTGTACTGAGTTCTCCTAAATAGAGAGGCATTGGTGTTGATCCACGGTAGTGAGAAACAAATAGATTGAACATTTCATATGAAGTGATATATGATTGAGTACTTGTCATTCTTCAATGCCAATTCAGAGCCTCACTGGACAACATTTGCAAAAATATGGTCTTCAGTTGATTTTGTCTGTCTCACAAAGCTCAAACATTGAGGAGGTATGTGTTAACGTGGGTATCTGGATCGCTCTTCTCCTGGAATTTATTTCAGAATTCTAGGATGACGAATCTGAAGGGAATGTCCTCCATGCCTCCGAGGGTCTCATGAACATAGACTTTCGGGGATAAAACTTTGTGAATGCCCATTCTTACAAGCATGTCTTGCATTGCTTTCGTGGTACCTTCGTATTAGTCATTCAGCATGACGGTAGGCCCACCGATCGACAGGTTCCCAAGTGTAGACTGATGAGTTAAGGTTGGGGCTTGTATTGGCCTATATGGACCTGAAGGTGATGAGCCGCAGTCACTGGGGCGGTTTGGTATTTATGGGCCTAAGGGACCTATTATCCCGTAGGTTCCACCACTGCGGCAATTGCATGATCTATTGGACCAGATGGATTACTATGACCGATTGAAGAATCGGTTGACTCGGTTGTCATATAGGTTGTCTTATAGCACTAAGCTGGTATGGGACCGACACATGTGTTGGGGCGTGAGCAGTGTAGCCTCGGTCAACTAAACTTTGAAGGGCAGCTTGGACACTTACATCACCTAGGGTTCCGTTCAGGCCGATTCCTCTATTTTGTACAACATTGAGACTGTCATGAGTTGTCACGAGTCAGATCCCCTAGACTTAATTTAGTCCTGATTATCAGGGTTTTGAGGCTGTCGTGTCTCAAGATTATATTGGTTTGAGTTACTAAAATGAGCATTTGACACTGTATGAACCTCCTCCCTCGCTTGACTCTTACTTTGTGTGCCTAAAAGCCCTTGTAGGAAAACCCCAGGTCGAACCTCTTGACTATTCAAAGTCCTTCAGGCTGAACTAGCTTTTCGAGCAACACATATTTTAGGATTTAGAACCGATCCTTGAGACTCTGCCTCTAATTGAAGACTTGGGTGCTAAGAAATAGACGGACCTAGGTTCTGGCCATAATCCCAAGGGATTGCGGCATACTGAGCCCAACCTAATCCCAGGGACAAATTTAAGTTCAGACTAGAGTTAGGTCCTAACTTGAGGTCTTGCGAGACTTAGTGGGTTTTGGTTTGGACCCTAAACTAGGATGAGCCTAGTCTAGTTTTAGCGGCAATTTTGAATCAAAACCTAGGTTAAGACCTAGATTGAAATCTAGACTGGATGGGCACGAGTCTTGGCTAGGACCAAGAGGAGGTCTAGGTTCAAACCTGAACTAAGCTGAGTTCAAGCCTAGACTTGGACCTAGAGGGCTTCGAATTTAGACCAAGTGTGAACCCGGACCGAGATTTAGATGAGATTTGGTGTGAGCCTTGGTTTGCACCAAGACAGAGCCTAGGTTCGAACCCAGTCTTCATCTGGTGTGATGGACATGGTGGTTAGGAATGTGCTACAACTAAGATCTAGTTCTGAGACTAAACTTAGACCTAGGCGTAAACCTAGGCCTATGATGGATAGGGTTAGACTTAGGATTCGAGTTAGGTGAACCCTAATCTAAACTTAAATGGACCTGGGTTTGGGCCTGGATGTGGGCCCAAATAAAGACCTGGGTGGACTACGGTTTGGACCTAGGTATGGACTTGGAGGTGGGTCTAGACCAAGACTAGGAATAGACCTAGCTTGGGCCCTGAGTACATACCTAAGCCGAGGACTAGGTCAAACTGTGTGGAACCTTCCTATACCTAGTGAAAGACCTGGGTTTCAGCCTAGGTTTGAACTTGGGCCGAGACATAGGCTGAACTACGCGTGGGGCATTCCTAGAGCCAGTATAGACCTCTGTTCGGGCCTAGGTGTAGACCTAGACCGAGACTGGACTCAAGCTTCTAAACTATATATATGCACAACACCACAAAAACATTTTGAAATCAATTTAGCCTAATAAACTATAGGTAGGTCAAGGCTCAATGGGGTTCCTAACTAAGAAAAAGGCAGAAATGTGGTTTGTTCTTATTGGTTACCCATACAAGTCCAGGCTCGCAGCTAAAGGGATCAATCAGGTGTTGTTATTGTGCGGTACTTTGAGGCTAAGGATTACGAAGGGGAACTCACAGTTAAAGTTTTGATCCCCAACCGCCTCGGCTCTCAACAACTAGGTGCCTCTCTTAGCTTTAATGCCGATTTCGAGGGATTTGGAAAACTTTGAAATGGTTTCTAGGGCTTCCCGATCTGTTGTATGCAAAGGTGTAGAAACCATTAATCTTAATGAGTGTACGAGAAGTAACAACACACAAATCAAGCAAATATGATGTTTAACAACTAAAAGGGAAAGTCTAAATCATAAAATATTGTTTATATTTCATTTTTTTGTATCAGATATCGAGAAAATAGCAAACAAATACCTAGGGACAGATCAATAGGCCCCGGAGAATTTTTTAGGCAACTCTTAACCAGACACCACAAATAGTGTTGTTTTGAGCCAGACCACCTAGAAGCCACAAAATGTGATGTTTTGGACCACATCGCATAGATGCCACAAAAAGTGGTGTTTCAAGTAAGTGGTGAAAAATGTCTCAGTTTGTGGCATTTTGAAAATCAGAGGTCCGATGACTACGAGGTCTCCGATTTGGTTTCTGCTACCGTGTTTTCGACTTCTGATGCAGAAATTGTAGAAAAATAGAAAGGAAACAAACGTATTTTGGCGTAAAGACTAGCTCAACTGCCCCATGGTGGGCGTCAAACTGTTAACAGAGCGAAATTAAGAAGATCTCAAATCTGAGATTCCCTAATCTATCTCTATAAAACAAGTTAATTAAATTTTTGATAGAGATGCATGGGAACGATCAAATTACAATTTAAAGACTAATTAATCTTTTAAGGCCAATTTCTCTTCAAATCGTTGGCAATGACAAGATCTTTTTGCCAAAATAAAGGAAATTTACTGCAAAATTAAGTTTACCTAAAATACTCAAAATAACTAAAATTAAAAAAGAAAAGGAAAGAAAAGTTTACTTGCTCGGGCCAGTTGGCCTGGGACGCTCGAAGTTAGCGGTGCCACCCGTATTAGGACCACGGGTTAATTATGCATCTTTGCCTTCACTTTTTCTCTTTGAAGTTGGTTGACTTTTCCCTCTGAGATTTGCTGGAAGAATTGGCTATGGATGGTTGAGAGAAGTTAAAATTGAATCTAGGATTTTGTAGCTTATATATAAGGTTATGACTTCTAAGATGTAGACTAGGACTCTCTGGGATTTGGTTTAGACACCTTGAAGATTAGGCTTCTTAATTCTATGTTTTTTCTTAATACTAGGTCTCTAAATCTAAAGTTATGTTTTTTTTAAATGATCCCAGTAGAACCCTTATATAGGCTTCAAAAGTTGGTTCTAAGTTGATTGGGAATAATTCCCAATGGATTTCTATAGAAAAGTTGAATTTATCAAGTCAAGAGGTCTAGACGCCACAAACCATGGTGTTTTCAGACTTTTGGTATGAATGCCACAACATGTGGGGTCTAAAACATGGCTGCTTAACTTTTCGATAATTCCCTGGTTTTCTTGATTTTCATCCAAATTTTGTATTTTCTTTATCATACTTATCCTGTCTATCTAAGTCGGTTTTCATATTTTCTACTGTTTAGGATAAGTTTCTAGATTTTAAGATGGTTTCTTAGAGTTTTAGAATTATCTTGAAGATTCTCTAAGGGTCCATAACAAAAGGTAGACTGCGGTGTATTTGGGTAGGATGGTCCCTAAAGGTCTAGTAGGTATTTCTAAGGCGTTTTTAGGGATTTAAAAATTAAATAAAATAGATAAAATTGAGAAAATAGAGAAAAATAGCCAATTTCAAAATGGGGTGTCTACAATGGTAATAGAGAGTATTATCTGAATCGGATACAAGTTTTGCAACATGTAAGGAGGTGTCTAAGTAGTCCATGCCTTCCTTCTAAGTGAACCCTTTGGCTATCAATCTAGTGTTATATTTTTCAAGCTATCACTCAAAATTTCCTTTAGATAGATAAAGGACTCAGGTGGTCTAATACTTCACCTAAGCTGGATTACAGGCTAGGCCAGAGGTTCCTGATCAACTTTCCCATCGATCACCTTTCCTTTCAAGAACTCATCCTTAATAAAATGTGCATCTAAACTTTCAACGATCATCCCACTAGACGAGTCATATAATCTATAACACTCATCAAGGTTTTGGGTAATGAAATCAGGCTTGATAGTCTTAGCGTCCAGCTTGGTTTTATTTTGAGATGGGTCTAGGACATAGGATGGACAAACTCAAACTTTAAGGTGACTTATAGATGGAGGTTTTGTGGTGGCAACACTCTTAAGTCAAATATATCACTCTTAAGTCAAATATATCAAAGCCATTCTCCCTTGCAAACATGAATCACATGTGGTTTGGAAATCTTTATCCATTGTTTTGAGAAAATTGTCTCCCTAAAGTCTTTCCATCATTGTCTTGCCTATGTGGCCTAATCTGAGATGCTATAGCATAAAACTATTTCTTGGCTCTACATGCATAAGCAATTGGGTATTTAATTTCAACTGGGAACAGACTATTTGCCAGATAGCCTACACAAATCACTGAATCAATCGGGTCCTTGTCATAGGCACAAGCAAAATCGCCCTTGAATAGAGTCAAGTAACTAGTGGCAAGGAGCTTAGAAATTGAGACAAGTTACGCATTCCAGGTGCGTAAAGAGTATCTACAAGTTAAGAAATTCTCAGAACTCGTTCTTCATGATTTCCTCCCATATAAATCTTGGTTTGTCCCAATTTTAATTCTTTAAATCTTCGAAAACCCATGCATGATCACCCCAGCATCCAAGCACCATGCACTTGTTCTATCACTCACTATCATCGCTTCAAACTCTTTCTCTATTTGGAGCTTGTCTAGAGTTTTGAGAAGGTGGAGGAACAAATGGAGGATTCCTACAAAATTTCATGGTATGCCCAAATAGTTTGCATTTAAAACATAGGGCAGTGGACAAATGCCTTTTACCGGGTCAAGGAGATTCAAATTCTTGTCTTTTCTCCTATTATACTATCCCTAAGGTGGGGCAGGCGGAGGCCTGTTATATGGCTTTTTTCCCTTGCTAATCCCCTCAAACTTTCCCCCGTCTTTTCTATAAACATTAACGTAGTATTCCATTGTAGCAAAACTAGCCCCAGTGAGGTCAACTATGTTCCTGGCACCCTTGGCGTGCATATTAAAACAAATAAGAGAAGGGTTAGAATTTACCATATGGACCATCGACTTAGGTCCATCCACTCGTAGAAAATGCACGATCTCACCAACAGTGTGTCACAAACCACCAAATTTTTCGTGAACACATCCCACCAAATCAACAGAGTGGACAGAACCAAGATGGTTTAGGTCGGAGTGTCGAAGGATATCCCACCTACCTCCATGAGCTTGAAATTTGTGCAGTCTCACCAACCATGCTATGTTTCGGCATTCGGAAATACAACGATCCCCTTATAATAAGCATCTTGCGATTCTGGAAGGCATGTCATACACCTTCTTGAGCCTATCCATGATGTCTTTTGAAGTGGCGCACAGCTCATATTCACTTGCATATGTCTCAGTCACTGTGGGCCACACAATATTTGTGGGGCATCAATTATAAGAGACCCAAGTGGCATAAGCGTCGCTAGTAGCTTGAGCTGCATTATTTCTAGGTTTACTGGGAGGAGTCTGGGTGATGAGAGGAACTAGATCCTCTTCATGTAGCACATAGCCTAGTTTCCCTAGCCTAGTTTCCCCTTCCATTCAAAATAATTTGCCCCATTGAACTTTTAATTTTTCAACAAATCCATCAAAATCTCTTTAGCAGCCATATCAAACTCTAGTGCACAACTCTATGAATCTGAAAACTAAGCTTTGATACCAATGGAAGTAGCACCAGGGACTCCACACAAGGTGTACAAAATAAACTTTTTCATTTCACTTACCAAAGTGCTTATAAAATCTTGGGGAAATACCCTCAACAACTAGAAAATGAGAGGATTATAATTACACTTGTCTTCCACTAAATAACTTCCATTAAAAACTTTATAATTAAGAGCTCTGCTCTATTACAACACTTTCAGTTTACAATGCACTAAGAATAACAAAAGAAAAACATAATCAAATAGAACCAAATGAGCACCAGTTTGACATGGCCTTGAGAACTGATTCAATTCTTAATTACATCATGACTAATGAAATGGTATTGGTACAACCCTTATTATCACTTCGAACCAGTAGAGCAGGAGGGGTGGCTCACATCTAATCACATGTAGCATAAATAAAATACCACACTTGCAAGTACTCACACATCAAGGACGGGCCAAATGAATCTCACGTGGGATATATGACAATGAGCGCAACAAGTGAGAAAAAACTGGCTAAAATTGGACAGACAATGAGCGCAACAAGTGAGAAAAAACTGGCTAAAATGGGACAGACAATGAGCGCAACAAGTGAGAAAAAACTGGCTAAAATTGGACAGACAATGAGCGCAACAAGTGAGAAAAAACTGGCTAAAATTGGACACAAATGGTGTAGTTTGATACAAGGGTGTGCTATGGACTTCTACAACATAGAGGCATGGTAGAGTGCGATATAAGGCTCAAAACAACATCCATAACTCATTGTTATGGCCTATGGGAATCTATTTTACAGCAAGGGATGGGTTCTCAACAAATCATAGAAACATATTCCAAACTACACCAAAAACGCATTCCAAAGCCACCCACAAATGCAAGGGATATCACAACATTAAATGGGAATCAAAGGAGAGATATGCTCACTGATATGCGAATATTATGGCAGCATTACTATGCTTACATGAGGGCATGGGACGCCAATGAGAGAGAGAGACACACTTCATGAAACGTATGCTCAAAACTTTACTATAAAGCTATTCAATCTAGGCCCTTGAGTGCTACGAACAATAGAATTGAAATGAAACAAAGAGGGAGATCAGTTTGCTTACTTTTTTGCTAGCATTTACAGCAACTGCACATCCACTCAAATGGAAGGTGGATGCATGGGTAGGTGCATTGGAGATGTATAGGTAGGTCCGTGGCTTAACCCTCAAGTTGGACCTTCATTGTGGGATGAAGACTACAATCTCTCTCTTTTAATGAAGCTCAACAATTCAAGAAGCAAGGAGATGGAAATGGGAGTGAGGCGTGCCTCTCCAAGGGAGTGTTATAAAATAAGCAAAGGGTTAAAGGAAAAGTTGAATTAAGGAGGTGTCTTTTTATCTTCTCACCATCAATCACATGCTCTCATTTATAAAAATCTATTGACCACCAATCACATGATTTCAAGATTAAACATATTTTGAAAATTCAAAATCCTACACTCTCACATGTGTATGCACACATGTCACCACATTGTGCCTCATACATGTGCCACAAAGTACTACACATATCATGATTATATGCACTAACTAAACAAGGCATTCACATCAAAGGATCCTACGGCTCTCCATGTTATGTGCATAGGGCAATGATGTGGTAGTACAGTGGTTGCACGTGGGGCACACATTGGCTACTTGTCTGCCACACGTTATACATGCGATTTTCCTTATTTGAAATTTCTACGTAACAAATAAATCATTTTTCCTTGAAATAAATTTTTTTAAAAACTCTATGAAATTTTGATAAAATATAAAATATTGTTAACAAATAGTCTAGCACGTCACATAAATCTAGTTTGGAAATTAGGATCCTTCAAAAGTTGGGCTACATGGTACTTCATAAGGCTAGATCTAAAAACCCAGACCACTTTCTCAAACCAATCCAACAGGCCTCTATATGTCACTGACTTAAGTCGGGACATGATTGGACCCATCAAAGCTAACTGATAGGTGGTTAGGTTACTGGTTATTCAGTGGATTATAGGTGCCCACTAAGGATATACATTCTTATGAATGCGGGGATCCTCTCTCAGCACGTATGCATAGTTTGGATACGTAGATCCTACCTTATTAGAATGGCTTCCAAAATTGTGATTGTACTGTGCACACGTTGTGAACAAACTACACATGTCAGGGATTTAGGCTTATATCCTCTCAGAGCCCAGTTTAGCTCACACAAGGCTTCTCACACACAGAAAACATCTCGAACATATCGGGATCCACTGATCCCATGCCCTAGCACACACCACATGAGGTGATTACACACCGCCACTGACTCGAGTAAACCCTAAAATCTCTCAGTTCATGACATGGCCCAAGAACCTCACCTCATATAATCGGGGTTATTCAGGCCTATCTAAATATCAGTATGCAAAGATTCCAGAAGCCTCTGTGTTCCTAGTCACTCCCACTATGACCCAAAACCATGCTGGCAAAACACAAAACCTTGAAATATTATAATTCCAACAACTACATCCTTCTGAAATGACATGTTAGATATAGAAATGATGCAGCACACGTCTTGGATGAGATGAACGTATAACAAAGAAACACACGAGAACCACTATACGCACTACATCGCAACTATAAACATGAATGAGAACCACTAACCAAAATGTTCAATGACTATAAATAGCCCTTTCAAGGCAAGATACAATAGAAGAAGAGGAAGAAGCCGAGAACAAGAAGTTACATAGAGATACAACAAACACAAACAGGATATTGAAGTGTGTACATAGTTGCATGTTTGTATGAACAAATTCATGCAAGCAAGCATACTAGCACGACTTAATTGCAACTTTCTTATATATACTTCGCTTCCTGAAGAATTCTCCTATGATTGATTATAAACAAAGTTATTTCACATCTCTGTTATATGAGAAAGTGAATGTAATTTACAAGGCATCCATGGATACCTTGGAAATGTTGATAACTGGAAGGTAAACGTTTCATGTAAATTAGAAGTTTTTCTTTGGTGAGAAGGAAGAAGATCTTTAAGGAAGTTATGAATGTCTATGTTTGATAACCCACTGGAATGTTAATGAAGTTTTAGGTACTTTAGTTTGACAACCTGTTGGAATATTAGGAAATTCTAGGTATCTATGTTTGTTTAAATCTATACATGCAATATTTAAATATTATAACTAAAAATATATAGTTATACTTGCTTAAATAATATTTAAATATTTTTAAAATATTATATATTAAATATTATTTAAATATTTTAATATTAAATATAAAATAGTATACTATGTATTACTATATTATATAATAAAATATTATTATATAATATATAAATATATTATAGCACATATATATATTACATATATAACAAATATATATTAATAATTTAAATATAAATATATAATATATAATATATATTTTTTATAGTACATATATTTATATATTATATAAAAATATTTTATAATATATATATATATAATATAATTATAAATTTATATTATATAAAACATAATATAGTATATAATATAGTGTATTTTATAATAAAATATATTACATAACACAAATATATATTATATATTATAACACAAATATATATTATATATATTACAAATATATATTACTAATTAAAGAAAGAATCAAATCGCACCGTCTCTATAGTAGGTAAATGTCTCTTTTTCTCTTGAAGTTGTCAGAATGAATGGTAATAATTGGCTACATTTAAAGATGTCTTTTTGATACAATTGCTATTTATCTGTTATCTAGACATATTTAGCAATCCACTTTACTTTATAATTCTTCTCATTTCCTCTCAGGGAAACGGATCACACAAACAAAGGAATTGTACAATATAAAATGACATGACATAAAAACAAACAAATTTTCTAATAAAACAAAACAAAAAAAGTGGACCTTTCACTGCAATTGGTTCTTTTGAACAATAATAGATAGGAAATCTTCGACTTAGACTAGAACGAATATATATATATATATATATATATGATATGATATAATATACAAATATCAATTAACAATATAAATATAAGTATAAATATAAGGAGAGAAGAAGCCCTCTTCGAGAAGGGTTTGAGGAAGAAGGGCCAAGTTCCTATTTCGAGTTCCATTGTCTTATATGGAACTTTTTTTTTCTTAAGAACAAGGTAGTAAGGAAGTTTTGGGGAAACTTATTTATTGTATAAATTTTATGCATTAAACATGGGAGTTGTACAATAATGGAGAACTTCCTTCTTCCTCCCACTAACTTCCTATTATCAAACGCACGTTTAGGGAACTAGATGATTTAGATCACCCAGTTTTCGAATATTGTCATTTTTTTTCTTTTTTTTGTCTTATGGATTAATTCTCAGATCAAAGAATCACTCAGAATGTCAAATCCAGATCGGGTATTGGTGAAAGGTGGACAATTTGATCTAGCACGTTGTATATAAATTTTAATTTTTTTCTTTGATTATTCACCAACTAGATCATTCATAATGGTCCAAGTACAATAAAAAAATCACTTTGAAATAAAAAAATAAATAATAAAAATAGTTCTCACTTGCTACCACCAAATACAACTCCTTTATTCAATCAATAAAACTTGACACATTACTGATGGGAATAAGAAAAACACAATAAAGAAATAAAGCAAAGCACAAGTAAAAATGTCGGAGATTACTTCAACCGGGCTTCGTACGCCCCACACCGAGACTCCTCCAATGACGCACGGGATCAATGGTCAAACTCAAATCTTTTAAGTATGGAAAAGCTTAAGACTAAAACAATACACAACTTAAGAGCAAATGAACATAAATAGAATAGGCTTCAATGCCTTAGAACCCTTGAGTACGAAGTACACCCTCTTCTTAACCTAGGTGGGGCGTGGCCCCTTAGATGGTATGAGGGAGAGAGAATCTTACAGAGAGAGAAAGAACCTTCTTATGTGGGGCGTGCCTCCTATGAGAGAGAGACATAAGAGAGAAAGGTGTAAAGAATATGGGAGAAGGGACTCCTATTTATATATTTTCTAGAGGCTAGGGATTCCTTAAGCTTAGCAAGTGAGATTAAATCCAGGTCATTGATCATGGGAGACTTGTGGGGTAAGAAATATGAGTTATCCATTCCTTAGATCAACTATGATGATGCAAATGAAGGTGCTAAAACCTTATCTTCCATTTTCTTAAACCTAATCCCATCAAATATTACTATATAAAAAATATCATCATACTTTCGAATCTTATGAATATTCATTTTGTATTCATATAATCTTTGAATAGTCAAACATCTTGAATTCCAAGAGATACCAATTTCATGGTCTTGATTTCTGAGCTAAGGAGGCTTTGCACCAAAATAGAAAGCCAACTAGTAATGGAGGCTTGAACCAAAATTGGTAAGTCAATCTTTCCATGGGTGGAGTGTGCTACCCTAGGTGGCCTCAAGTGGGCCCTAGTGTTGATTTATAATGGGCCTCACCCCTTATGATGCACATTGTTAGTGAATATTAAAATGATTAAACAAATTTATTTCTCTTTGATTATTTAAAACATTGAAAATTGATTTCCTCTTAATTTATATATCCAAATGGAAAAAATAAACTATTCAGATAATTATAAAAATTCAAATAATCAATGTAAAAATCATATGATATCAAAATAATTAAAATTAAATAATTTTGATGGGAATCAGAGCTGTACAAGTCTAGGAATTATGAATATGCTGGAGTACTACACCTTCAATTGTGGACTATGATTCACACTAGCTTTCCCAAACTGACCCAGCAGTTCCCATAACCCACTGACCGCTGTAGAGGTTCATGATTGGGCCACCAAAATCTGCCAACAACCAAAAGGACACAATCCTGATCTATAAACTACATGTTCTCCCCCAGAGACGAATCCATGGTCATCCAAACCGTAGTGCAACCACAACTCTATGATGCATAGGGGCAATCTCTCGTACATATACACGCTTCATCCTGAAAGGTTGTTTACTTTCTCGATATGACTAACAATATTTTATTAATATGGTCCACAAAGGACCACACTCCCATTGTCTTTATGTTCCATTATATAAAATGTTTGTATACAAGCCTACATAAGGCCTTTAATGGTCACAAAAACCCAACATCTCCTACTTAGCCTTTGAATGCCTTACAATCTATCTTCCTCACTGTCTCTCAGCCCCATCTCTCTCACATGCTTTACAAAATCATTTGGAGGTAGCGGGTCAGCTATTATTACCTCGGTAAGTATGTAGCTAATCTCGATCTCTCCACATTGTGCCTCATTGCGCAGGTGATAGAAGCATGGCTTTATATGTTTTGACTTTTTATGGAATCGTGATTCTTTGGACACACAAACTGTGGTCGTGTTGTCACGGAAGATTCTCATGCACTCACATTGTATGGGCTTGAAATCAAGTTGATTAAGATACTTTTAATTCATTCAGGCTCTTTGGCTTCCATGCAACATGCCACATACTCTGACTCCATAGTGGATAAAACAACTACATCTTGTTTCTTCGAATTCCAAGAAACAGTACTACCCTCAAGCATGAACACATATCTGAATATAGGCTTTGCATTATCTCGATCTCAATGGAAACTTGCATCCGAATATCCTTGGAGAGTGATTTTTTATCCTGCCACATAGGTAAGTGTGTAGTTCACAGTCCCTTTCAAGTATTTCAAAACTCTATTAACCGCATTACAATGCTCAATCCCAAGGTTGCATTGGAACTAGGTAATCATGCTCACGTCAAAAGACAAGTCAAGTCGTATCCCCATCATTGTATACATGAGGGACCCTACTGCACGTCTATAACTTTCTTTTCTCGTTGTCACTAGGGCACATTTGATTGCTTAATTTGGTTTTATTATTGATCAGGGTTGTCATGGGCTTTCATTTATCCATTTCAAACTTTTCAAGCACACTATTGCAATAAGTTACCTGGGAAAGTTGAATAGTTCTCTTTTTTCTATTTCCTACAATCTTTATGCCCAACACATGTGAAGCTTCCCCAAGATCTTTCATATCAAAATGTTGTGCAAGGAATTTCTTTGTTTCCTTTGTGAGGGTAGTTGAGCTACTATTAATTAGCATATCATCCACATATAGGGAGATGACTATGATATCATTCCCATTGACCTTGTGATATATGCAATAATCTTCCTTATTAGAGAAGAATCCTGCTAATGACAATGTCTCTTAAAACTTTATGTGTTATTTGCGTGATATTTGTTTTGTGCAATAGAGGAATTTGTTAAGTTTACACACTAGGTTTTTCTTCACCTTTTTTTCAAATCCCTCAGGTTGTTTCATATAAATTTTCTCTTCTAAATCCCTATTTAGGAAGGATGTCTTTACGTCTATTTGATGGACCTCAAAGTCAAAGTGGGCTGTTATGGCTATTAGGATTCTAATTAATGGAAACTTTGCAATTGGAGATAAAGTTTCCTCATAGTTTTTCCCTTCTTTTTAGGTGAATCCTTTGGCTACTACCCTAGCTTTGTATTTTTCCAATTTCCCTTTTGAGTTTAGCTTTTTCTTGTAAATCCATTTGCATTCTATTGCCTTACGGTTTCGTCGTAGAGGTACTAGTTCCCAAACATGGATTTGATTAAGAGAAGAGTATTCATCTTTCATACCTTCTACCCAATAGTGCTTTTCAGAACAGGTTATGACTTCATGGTAGTTCTAAAGCTCATAGTCTGGATCATCTCCAATCCTATCATAGTGTTCCTCCAGGTAGGTAAAATGTTCAAGATATTGAGGTGGTCTAGTAACTCGGTTACTTCTTCTAGGTTTCGGTCCAAGTTTGGGTTCGAGTTCTTGATTCTCAGTCTTGCCACTAGCCATCTCATAGAGATCAACTTCCTTTTTTCTTTTTTTTTCTTCAAGGAATTCATCCTCAAAGAAGTGCGCATCTCAGCTCTAAATGACTGCCTTATTTTCAAGGTTGAAGAATTGATACCCCTTACCATGGTCAGGGTAGTCGACGAATATGGATTTGATGGTTTTTGGGATCTAGATTTGTTCGATTTTGATAAGGGACAAGGACATGGGCAGAGCAACCACATACTCTTAGGTGATCAAGGGATAGAGTACGCCCAGTGAATATCTCATTAGGAGTAAGAAGAGCAGCCTTAGTAGGAGTCCAATTTAAGATATATCCAGCTATTAATACCACCTCTCTCCAAAAGTCTAAGCCTACTGTGTATGCCTTATCATATTTCTCACCTTTTCTACCAAAGTCCTATTTTGTCTATTGGCAAATCCATTTTGCTCCGGTGTGTATGACATAGTATATTAAAGGATTATGTCATGCTCTACATATACGTCCCTAAAGAGTTCGGATGAATACTCGATGTCTCTATCAGTTCTTAGAACTTTGATTTTCAAGTTTATTTGGTTCTTTACCTAGGCTTTGTATACTTTGAATTTTCTAAGGTTTTCGATTTTGTGTGCATTACATATATATAGTCATATTGCAAGTGGTCATCAATGAATGTGATACAATAATTTTTGCGACTTTTGCTAGTCACGTTCATAGGACTAGAAATGTCACTATGAATGATTTATAATGTACTAGTAGCTCTTTTTGCCCTGGTGGAATTTTTCCTTACTAGTTTTTCTTGCACACACGATTCACATACCTTTGACAAGTCTCCGTTATAATTTTGAAGAATCTTATCTTTTTTTAATCTTTCTATCATATTAAACCCTATGTGCCCTAATCGCATATACCATAGAAAAACATCCAGATCATTTGAAGACGAGATGTAAGCAATCACTTCTTTTATTTCAATTGAGTAGAGACCGTTCACAAGTTGACCAATCATAACAATATCATTCCTATTTTTTACCTTTTCCTCAATGAAAGTGGTGACAAAACCGACCTTAGTCATCTTAAGAACCGTAATCAAGAACATCCTCATATCAGGAAAATAGAGTGCTTGCTTTAGTATTAAAACATTTCCATTCTTCATTTCAAGTGCAAGTCTCCAACACCCAAAACATCGGTCTTTTGATTTCCTCTCATGTATATGTGTTGCTCACCTGGCCCCCCAGGAGTAAGAGTGCGGAAGTCATCTTTGGTATTTGTCATGAGTCGCTTCTGAGTCAAGACACTAAGATGCATCCTTGGGGTCGACTAGCAACGATTCGAAGACCACATAAGCAAGTTCTTTGTTGGTTCCAGGATTTTTGTTAAACCTACAATTCTTTACTATGTGTCCCACCTTCTTGCATATGAAGCAAGTTCGAGATCTCTCTCTCTATTTTATCCTTTCTTCTTATATGTATTCTTTCTCTTCCCCTTATTAGGCTTAAATAAGGGTTGGGTTTTACCATGTACATCGTATCTTTTGGAGCCAGTGCATTGCATGTGTTCCTTCTTTCTTCTTCACCTTTGAGCAACCTCCAATCTAAGAGTCGTTTCCGTGCAGATAGAGATGTGATGAAAGTCTCCCAAGAGTTGGGGAGAGTTCATCGTATGAACCATGTGCAATGGTTCATAGGGTCGCATGCCAGTAGCCTCCATCTTCCGATCAAGTGTACAAACAATATGCACATGTTCTTATATCTTTGTTTCTTCAGCCATCTTGAGTTCATTGTATTTTTTCATAGCCATTGGTTGTTTCACAAGAAAGGAATCCGTATAATCCTTCTTGAGCTTCTCATGCATTCCTTTTGCAGTATTAATTGGCTCATACTCAGATGCATACGAGTCAATTATAGAGCAAAGCAAGATCTGCCTAGCACACATATTTGTGTGCTTCAATGAAGCATATGCATCTCTTGTAGCTAGAGATGCATCGCTTCTTGGACGATGATGATGATTCACGGTTAAGATCTCATGCAAACCCTCATCATAAAGTACATAGTCAATTTTACGCTTCCATGACGAATAGTTTGTTCTAGCAAACCTTTCATTTTTAAGGATTTCAAAGATAAAGGTGTGTACAACTGACTTTCTTTTCCCAAAAGCAAATTACAAGGCTCGAATAAAGAAAATAAAATCTCCTAATGGGAGTCAGAAACCCTCAATATGAGACCAATACAAGGTAGACAATGTAATCTAGCACGTTATATATAAATTTTAATTTTTTTTCTTTTATTTTTCACTTATTAGATCATTCACAATGGTCCGAGTACAATAAAAGATCACTTTTGAAATAAGCAAACAAACAATAAACACGATTCTCACGTGCTACTACTAAATACATCTCCTTTATTCAATAAATAAGACATATTGCTTATGATAATAAAAAAAAACACAATAAAGAAATAAAGTAAAACACAAGTAAAGATGCCGGAGATTATCTCAATCGGGCTCAGTATACCCCACACCGAGTCTCTTCCTCCAATGGCACACTGGATCAATAGTCAATCTCAAATCTTCTAAGCACGGGAAAGCTTAAAATTAAAACTCTACACAACTTGAAAGCAAAGGAACATAAATAGAACAAGGCCTCAATGCCTTATAACACCTGAGTGGGAAGTGCCTCATCTTTCTAACTTAGGTGGGACATGGCCCCCTTCTTACTAATCCTAGGTGGTGCATGGTCCCTTTAGGTGATTTGAGGGAGAGAGAGAGAATTTTAGAGAGAGAAAGAACCCTCTTGTGTGGGGTGTGCCCCTTATGGAGATAGAGAGAGATGTAGAGAATATGGGAAAGGGGACACCTATTTACATATTTTCTATGGGCTAGGGTTTCTTTAGGGTTAGCTATCATTAGTGAGATTAAATCTAGACTATTGATTCTAAGAGGCTTGTGGGGTAAGAGTCTGAGTCATCTATTCCTTAGATCAACCATCATGATGTAAATGACAGTACTAGAACCTTATCTTCTAATTTTCTAAACCTAATCCCATCAAATATTGCTATATAAAAGATATCATCATACTTTCTTATCTTATTAATATTCATTTCTTATTTATATAATCTTTGAACAGTCAAACATTTTGAATTCCAAGACATACCGATTTCATTATCTTGATTTCTAAGCTAAGGAGGCTTTGCACCAAAATAAAAAAGCCAACTAGCAATGGAGGCTTGAACCAAAATTGGTAAGCCACTTTTTCCATGGGTAGGGCATGCCACCCTAGGCGGCATCAAGTGAGCCCCGCCCAATTTTATCATGTGTTGATTTATAATTGGCCCCACCCCTTATGATGGTCCCCATATGGTTAGTGAATATTAAAATGAGTAAACATATTTATTTCTCTTTGATTATTTGAAACATTGAAAATTGAATTTCTCTTAATTTATAACTCTAAATGGTATAAATAAAATATTCAGATAATTATAAAATTTCAAATAATCAATCTAAAAATCATATGAAATCAAAATAGTTAAAATTAAATAATTTTGATGGGCATCGAATTCATTTTAAGTTTAGGAATTATGCATATGCTGGAGCACTCAACCTGCAATTGTGGACTATGATCCACACTAACTTTCTCAAACTGATCTAACATTTCTCATGACCCATAGACTACTGCAGGAGTTCATGATGGGGCCACCAAAATCAGCCAATAGGCCGGATGACACAATCTCAGTCTATAGACTACAGGTTCTCCCCCAGAGACGATTCCATGGTCAGCACGACAATGGTGCAGCCACAGCTACATGGTGCATAAGGCTAATCTTTTGCACATGTACACGCTTCACCCTGAACAGATGGTTCACTTTCCCGATACGGCTCTTATATGTATATGCCATGTGGTGGTTCGAGGATGAGGCTTTGGCCATCGTATTTAAAGGCCAACTATCACACACAAGGCTCACATAGTCCATCAACTCACTCATCTAGGCAACTCCGACCTCATCAAGAAATAATCCACAAAACCCTCATCGGTTTAGTTATATAATCAGGTGCCATGAGTTTTCCAACTTGACTAGCCTAACACGTCAAGCCTAATCTGGCTAAAAATAAATAGTATTTGCCTAGTATGGTCCACAAAATGACCACACTCCCATTGTCTTTATGTTCCACTACATAAAATGTTTATTTACAAGTTCTCATAAGGTATTTAATGACCACAAAAACCCAACAATTAGTTTTAAGGTGCAGTTGGCTTACGGATGCATCCGTAGTTGTAGAGGTAAGGTGCACATTCAAATTTTATCATGGTATACAACTTTGATGTAAAATGTTTTTAGGATTATCTCAAAATCTATTTTTATATCTAATTATAAAATTTTAAATTTAAAAAATGGTTAAAATTAAGTAGATCTATAAACATGTGAAAATCTTGAAAATGGACGGTGTAGATAATATGTTGTAAAATGCACTATTTCTGAGACTTAAAATCTTTGTATTTTTCATGGTCATACATCTCAATGTCGAGATGATCAATCAAAGGGTCTTTTAACATTAAAACTACATTTTCCAATGGATTTTTGAGGTGCATCCGTAGTTCTACATTATAAGGTTGCATCCTTATATAAATTTTTTCCTTAGTTTTAGTTCCTTAATTACATAAGGATACATTTGATTTGTTAGGGGCCATTTTCTTTGTGATTGCTCGAAAAATCTACATGCATGGGGAAGGAGTAATGCATTTCCTTTTTGAGAGAACTGCCTACGAGTTTTACCAACAAAAAACAAAAAAAAAATTTTTTTGCCATCACCAACCTAATCGCATGCTCCTTAAACATCTCGTATTTCCTTGTGTTTATTTTGGATTAAATCATCTCTCCCAGGGTTTGAAAACTCGGCGAGTCGAAACAGACTCGCCCGGTTCGACTCGGGAATTGGCAGACCCCGTGCCGGTTCCATTACAATACCGAAAATCACCCGTGTCTAGAGAGAACCGGGCGATTCCTGATAGTGAATCGCCGAGTCTCAACAGTGACTCGTCCAAGAACACGGGTTGTACAATGTTCTTCACGATTTTCATGGTTTTGCTCATTTTCTTATCATTTTTCATCTTTTTCAACTTTATAATCGAATCTTGCAAGCTTTATTTTAAATTTTTCAGCCATTTCAATTAATAAAAGGTAGTAAAAATCACTGATTTTGATCAAAAAAATTTGGAGTTGTAAAGAACCCTAAAAGCGTTTTAGGGTTCCGCCATTTCTTTGATTTCAAGCAAAAGAGGGCATCATTTTTTGTAAAATCTGAGGGTTACTGATCGTAAGAGTGTTGTTCAAAAGTTTTTGTCCATAATTTATGAGTATTTTGGACGAATACATATCAAATTTGAATTTGAAGCCACGGGTGCACAAAAAACAGGTAAGAACTGCGTTTTTTTTTTTTTTTTTTCCGTCATTCTATCAAATTCACTGAATATTTTACGAATAATATGTTAAATTTATAGGCTTTTAATTCGTTATAGTGTTGTTTATCATCACATGTATTCAATTTGATTTTATTTATTTAATTTGAACTTGATTTTGTAGAAAAAAAGATTGATGTCCGTGAAGAAAAAATGGACTGCGTATTTTTATTTTTTATTTTCCGCCATTCTATCAATTTCACTCAATATTTTACAAATAATATGTTAAATTTATAGGGTTTTGATTCGTTATAGTGTTGTTTATCATCACATGTATTCAATTTAATTTTATTTATTCAATTTGAGCTTGATTTTTTAGAAAAAAATGACTGATGTCTGTGAAGAAAAAATGGACTGTTGAGTTGCCATGTTTGGAGCTTGCATTTTTTATTATATTATCTTGCATATTTGTAATTGAGATGTACGACTATTTGTGATCACTTCAATTGAGTTGGGATTGTGCCCACTATATCATTATAAATTTTATTTGTGGCATTGTGAATGACTTTATCATTGTAAATGTTTCTTGCGTCAAATATATGTGTAGTGGCATTATGGATGACTATATTATTGTAATTTTTTTCTTGATTCTAAGTGTGACTTATGCAGATTTTTTTTTATCTATAATGTTGCAAAAATATTTTTTTTTTCTCAGTAGGAACTAATTCATGTTTGTCAAAATGAAGATTTGTGACAAGTCCATATGTATTGGCATTGTGAATTACTATACCATTGTAAATATATTTTTTATTGATACTATATCAATGTAAATTTTTTGTTCTGTGTGTAGTGGCTAATATAGACTATTTTTATCTATAATTTTGCATAATTAAATTATATTTCCCAGTAAGAACTAAAATATTTTTGTCAATAGAAATATTTTGTATTAACAACAAATATAACTTCATGACCTACCCATACATGTTATCACTACACATGGTGATTATTTTTCATGTTGAACTGTCAAGTTAATTTTTAAACTTTTATATATTAAAACAGTTGAACCATGACAAGATCTGCGGAAGACCCTACATGGCAACATGGGGTCAGACTTGATCCCAACAAAAAAGACAAAATTATTTGTAATTATTGCCAAAGAGTGATAAGTAGTGGGGTACATAGGTTCAAGCAACACTTGACCGGGATTAAGAGAGATGTTTCTGTGTGCAATAGTGTCCCTAATAATGTAAGAAAGCAGAAGATGGCATTGCTCAAGGCTACCAAAGGTAAAAAAATTGTAAAGCAGAGGATGGATGAGGAGATAACTAGTTTATATACGCCATCAAGCGGGAATGATCCAGAAGAGCAATATAATAATTACTTTGAGATGGCCACAAGAATGAGTTTACAGGAAACATATCAGAGGGAACGCGGGTTTAGAATGCTTGGTGGTTATGACATGGGCATACATGGTGGGCCTAGCTCAGACATGCATGGTGGGCCCAACTTGAGCATGTATAGAGGGCCCAGCTCAAATATGTATGGAGATGTTGGTGGCAATATATATCAAGAGGAATTAGACGTTGAAGAAATTGTTTCTAGCTTATCTAAGAGTACCAGTTTGCAGGTCATGGCCGTATAGACCCATTTCTCTCAAAGCCTAAGTCAGAACAGATGACCTTTAAAGGAATGGTGAAAGGTACAAGAAACATGTTGGGAAGATATGTTGGTTAATGGTTCTACAATAAAGGGATCCCCTTTGATGCAACCAATAGCCCATATTTTCCACCTATGGTCAACCAATCTAGAGAGCCGGGCTCGGGGTAAAACCCCCAACGGCATATGAGCTCAGTGGGCCAATATTGGATGAAGAGGTGGAGGAAGTTAGAAAATGGATTGAATAATATAAACAAAGTTGGCTAAGAACAGACATCACTCTAATGAGTGATGGATGGTTGAATAAAGTTAGCAAAAAGGAGTTTTTAAACTTCTTGGCCTATTTACCAAAAAGTACAGTTTTTTGTCTAGCAAAGATGTATCAGGGATGAAGAAGGATGCAAACTTCTTCGTACGACTATATGATCGGATAGTGGAGGAGGTGGGAGATAAGCATGTAGTCCAATTTATTACGGACAATGCGCGTCCATGTGTTTTTACGGGCAATAAATTGATGGATAAGAGGAAGCATCTAGTATTGACCCCGTGTGTGGCACACAACTTCAAAATTGTGAAAGAGACTTTACAGGAAGTAATGTTGGTGTCAAGATATATATATAACCATTCTAAAATTTTATTTTTGTTCAGAGAATAGTTTAAGAAAAAAGAGATAATCAGGCCTGCCATAACCCTCTTTGCGACAGATTACTTGGCTGTGGACTCCATTTGGGAATCTGAAGGTGCATTAAAGAGATTGTTTACAAATGAACAGTGGTTAAATGACCGTCTCTCGAAGTCCAGTACCGGCTAAAAGTGGACGACATAGTCTCAAATAGGATGTTCTGGTCTCGATGTTCCAGTATCGTAGAGGCCACTGCCCTTTTGGTCACGGTGTTAAGAATGATGGATGTTGACAAGAAAGTTATCATGGGCATCATTTATGAAGGTATTGAGAGGGCCAAATCAGCTATTGGGGAGAAGTGTAGTTTTGCTAGTAAAGTGATCGAGATTATAGAAAGAAGGTGGAACATCAAATTTGGACGTCCAATTCATTATGCAGGTAAATATACATTTATATCATTAGAATGTTTCATTCTAAATTATTTTTTTATGAAATTTTAAATGACACTTATCTATCTATATATTTTCTAAGTTACTACTTCAACCCAAAATTTTTCTATTTGACACTTGAACATCTCCACAAGATTATGGAAGGGGTCAGATATATTATTGCCAGGTTGGAGAGATGCCATCGAAACCAGGTAGCAGCAATACAAGATGTATTATTTAATATTTGAGTAAGAACTTGATTGAGTTATTATATTTGTGACAAATAATGCACTAAAACGAAATATTTTGTTTTAGCTTGCTATGTATAGGGATGCTATAAGATCCTTCGGAACTAGACTTGCCAGGAATTCTCTAACTAAGATGGATCCAGGTTATCTCCTAATTAATATTTTGTTCATTCATATATTTAATCTTATGAATTGTTCTTGCCCTTACAATGCTTCTTTTATTTTAATCCAGCTGAATGGTGGGAGATATATGGTAGTGATGCACCTCACCTAAAGAAGATAACTATCAAGGTGCTCTCCCAGACATGTTCTGCTACTGGCTGTGAGCGAAACTAGAGTATGTTCCAATAGTTGCACACTACTAGGAGGAATCGACTCGATTCGAAGAAGCTTCATGAACTAGTTTACGTTCATTACAACTTAAACCTCCGAGAGTGACAAATGAAAAGGAAGCTTGAAGACTATGGACCAATATACTTGGACACAATATTTGTCACAGACGCAGCAAAATAATGGGTAGTAGAAGAAGAGAAGCCAGTGTTGCACAAGGGAGCGTTTCTTAAGGCTATCGGTGAAGAAGATCTTGAAGAAGGTGATGAGCAGCATTAAAAAGGAAGCAGCCCGCCAACATATCCACAATTCGTCGGTGATATTGCACCTAATGAAGGAGAGTGTGAAGGGGGTATAAGGGAAAATGAGAGAGATGATGATTCTGAGGCCACCCAATCCCAGCCAAATTATTCACATATCGAGTCCCAACAACAAGATGGTAGGGATGAGCACGATAGTGTAGGTGAGCATGAAGGATGGACAAGCTTCGAGGATTTTGGATTATGACCACAACAAAACACTAACACTCAAGGATTTAGGTATAGTTAGGTGCTCACTAATTTGGATGATTCGTTTTTAGAACGAGTCAATGAATTGTCACGCGAATTCAATCAATGGCACAAGTGTAACCATGATGAGGAATGACGTCGTCTGTCATTTTAGTTTTAGATCGTATGTTACGAATTGTATGCTTTATTGTAGTCCATGTATAATGATATACTTTATCCATGATAATTCTATGTTTATCTTTTTGTATGATATAAATTAAATAGTAAATAGTAGTTCATGCAGGGAAAGAATATATCAATATAAGCATATTCATACAAAGAAATGAAAATTCTTAATGGAGTACCCTCATTTCTTATTGAATTCCTAAAAACAAACATTTATAATGAATTTTAATAATTTTTTCATATTTTTTTAAGGTTTAATCCAACCGATTCTGTAGATTCTCTATCCGGATCGCTGATTCACCGATCCGAATGAGTTTTTGAGATGCCCGATCCCGATCACCAATCCGCTTTTTAAATCACTTATCTCTCCTATGAGCGACTCCACCTCACACGAACGATCGAAACGGATCATACTATTGCAAAACAAAGTTGTATACGACATGTGCCGTACACGTTTTGTGTCTGGCCTTCTTCGTGGCATTTTCTGCGGTATTTGCGTATTTTCCGTGAAAATTATATCCTGGTCACGGTCGCATCTAAGTAACCCCGAAAGCAGGGTGCAAGCCATTTTCCTGTTAGCGAGAGAGAGAGGCTGCTCTTGAAATTCATAGAGAGAGAGAGGGGGGTGGGACGAGAAAGTGTTTAGTATTATGGATTTGAACTGGATCAGGCAACAAACGTAGGTCTTGTTTGCGATGTTTTGAGGTATGATCGTGTTGGTTATAAATGAGAGATAATCTGGGGTTGCAGGAGGCTGGGTGGGAGGAATTGAGGAAGGAGGCGAGGAAGATAGAAGGAGATCTCGATGTCAAACTCTCTTCTTATGCTAAGCTCGGTGGGAGGCTAGCGCAGGGAAGTGGGTCTCTTTCTCTCTCTACCCTCTCCCCTTCACTCAATTGTCCTTTGTTTCTTGTATGCTTAAGAGGGATAATTCTCTTCTCTCGCTAACCTCTTGTTCATTTGTTTCACCCCAATTCATCATTGTTTTCCTTTATGCATAACTTTTTACCCCTCTTTGGGTGGCGAGTTCATGATCTTGATCTGTCAATTGGAAGTGAAATGCTGTTTTCTCTCTCTACTTTTGATAGCGTGGATCATGTCACCGTAGTTGCAGGTTGTAGAATATTGCTATTTCTCCTTTTCCTTTCAGGAATCAGTTTTCAGCAAATTGTTCACTGAATTTGTTTTGTATAACTGTAATGCGGTTTCCTGTTTTTTCTCTTTTTTTGTTTTTATTTTTATTTTTTCTCCGGATGTTTGGTTTTCATAATGTTACTGGGAATTGAAAGCAACCATGAATTACCAGTGTGCTTTATTTATTCCTGGCCCCATTTCCTTTTTGAATTCTTTTGGAATTTGTCCTTGAGATATCATCAGAGGATTCATACCAGTTTTGGATTTTTAATAAAATCCACTAGCATAATTACTACGTTGCAGTTCCATAGCACAAGTAGAATTAGAATTCCTAAGTTGAGATAATATATTGTGAATGACATGGCTCTAATTGAAGGCAATAAGATTCTCGTCACTTCACACCTCTTTGTTGCTTTTGAACTCAATTCTTCTATATCTATAAGCTTCATAAATGAGTAGCTTCTAAATTTCATGAAGGCCATAATAAAATCTGTGACATGGGCTTGATATAACAATGTATTACTCTACTATTGGAAGCACACAAGCTTAGCATATGAGGGGTTCTCTCCAAGGAATTCATAGGCGAAATTAAACTTTAAAGGAAAAAATTCGGAAACATTTCCAAAGACGTACCTTAATGTGC
Source organism: Amborella trichopoda (assembly GCF_054954075.1). Lineage (NCBI taxonomy): Eukaryota > Viridiplantae > Streptophyta > Magnoliopsida > Amborellales > Amborellaceae > Amborella > Amborella trichopoda. Next base: position 41,575,799 of record NC_142338.1, read on the forward strand.
TGACTTCATATTTGAAGAATCTTTTCATAACTTCAGTCACTTCAAGAGTGCTGCTTCATCATCGATTTCCTGAAATAATTTGTGAGATGAGTGATATAGCCTTGAAGTGTAGACTTGCATGTCGAAGTTGGTGCTCTAGTGAAGTGGTAGTCTTTCCATTAGTCATTGGTTTGGAGCATCCATGAAGCTTCCTGGAGGAAATATGGCATCAACCCTATGGCCGATTGCGAGAATGATGTCAAGAATTAAGTCAAAATCCGAGCCTTTGATCCCACATAATGCCCAATATGAAGTTCATGTCCATCTGAAAAATCTTAAACCAAGTTGCATGTGCCTTTGCTGACTCTAGATGCAGAAGTTGGACCATGATTTTAGAGAATCAAAGTGTGATGAAGGCTATTTCCCCTTATTTGTTTATCTATCCACCAAAACCCTGAATCTTGTATCTCAAAATAAACTAGGAAAGTGTTTAAGCTAACTATAGTTAGTCATATAGTTAGATAAGGAGTATGATAGTGAGTCGATCATACTCACTAACCCTTTTTATGGTAGTGGGTTGATCGTACTTACTAACCCTTTTTATGATAATGGGTTGAACATACTTAATAGCTATTTCTCCTACCACTTTCCAGGGTTTATATAAGATGTTGATAAATAAGGACAAAGTTATTTAGATTTCTGTTTATAAATATCAAGATGAACAAGTTGGGGAGAGACTTGCTGCTGACGATCTTTATTGTTTTTAGATTTTATTTTATATTTTCATCTTCAAGCAACATACACCACGGGGCCTTATCCTGTAGATGTCTAGTTAACTCGTTCCTAACCAAGACAAAGAGGTTAGTATTGAGTCCATATCTCTTTGCTTTGATTTTAGAGGAGTTAACTAGGCATCTATAGGATGAGGCCTTGTGGTGTATGTTGTGTGAGGATGACATAGTTTTGATTAATAAGATTAGAGATGGTATAAACACAAATTTAGAACTTTCGAGGCATGTTTTAAAATTAAAGGCTTTAAATTAGCTAGACTAAACCTTGAATATGTGCAATGCAAGTTTAGTAATAATAGGAGCAAAAATAAGGAATTAATTGGGATTGATTTCCATGAAATACCTTATAAATTTCGATATCTTCGGCTGATAATCCATGAGAAAAGAGATTGAGGAAGACGATGCTCTTAGAATTAGAGTTGGGTGAATAAAGTGGAGATGTTCTTCTAGAGCCCTATGTGATCATCGCACACCAATGAAATTGAAGGGGGAGTTCTATACGACGGCTATAAGACCAGCCTTGTTTTTTTATGTGATGGAACATTGGGCAGTCAAGAAACAACGTATCCATAAAATGAGTATAGCTGAGATGAGGATATTGAGATGGATGAGTGGCAAGAAAGGAAGGATAAAATTCGGAATGAAAACATCCAAGGAAACTTAGGGTTAGCTTCAATAGGCCATGAAATGAGAGAAAGTAGACTTAGATGGTTTGGTCATGTGCAGCGTCAACCTAGAATAACACCAGTTAGGAGGGGTGATTTGGGTCAAGTGGAAGGCTCGAAAAGGGCAAAGGGAAGGCCCCAAAGGTCATGGATGGAAGTAGTGATAAAAGATACGATGACATATGGTTTGATTGAGGGTATGGCCTTTGATAGAGAGGAATGGCAGGGCAGGATTCCTATAGCCGACCCAATTAGTTGGGATAACACTCAGATGATGATGATGATAATGATATTGTAATTATGGTAAGATGCATAGTAATGATAAAAAACGATTTGCACTATAATTTTTTATTGAAAAATGAGGGCCATTGTGTATTTAATTTCCTTTTATCGTGCCAGCTTGCCTCAACTTTTGAATTTGAGACTCATATTCATCCTCATTGATTTTTGATGAAGATGTTGGGTGTCCTATTCTTCAGAAAGCTCTTTCCAATGTCTAGGGTGTACAGTGTGTCCCTGGATTTGCATCTTACTTTTGCTTAGGTATTTCTTATTGCATTTTTTGTAATTTTGGCGCAATGGTACATGGCTTGATATCCTTTCCTGTTTTCCTGACAGACATTGGTCATAGCAGGGGGCATTAGACCATTGTATTTCTTAATTTATTTCTGATAGTTCTTTCTGAAGTGTTTTTCTGTTGTGGAATGGTATATAGATCAATACCTTTTCATTTTTTTATATTTTACAGATTCTGACCATTGCAGGGGAATTAGACCATAGTATTTCTAGTGGATATTCTGTGTGTATGCAACATTTGTCAATACATTACATTGGAATCCATTGTATTTGGTTTCATGCTGTTGAGCTAATTTCTTCATGGCTTTCTGGATAGGCTATTATTGCATGGATGGATTTCCACCATCACAATTGAGGCCACTATTTCCAAATGTTTCTTCTTTGCTAGTTCAGGATGATCTCATCTTGGACAAGAACAGAGGAAATTGTTTTTTAATCTTGCAAAGTTTTCGAGTTGATATTGTTGGTCTCTCAGGTTATGCGGATACTGGATCGCCAACAGTTAGTGGCTCAAGATCTTGGAAGTCAATGGAAATGGAAATCCAGTCCTTGCTTGAGAAGCTTCTAGATACGAATGATGCTATGAGCCGCTGTGCTGCATCTGCAGCTCCTACTACTTCCATTAATCAGAAGCTGGCAAGACACAGGGATATACTTCATGAATACATGCAGGTTTGTGAACCATCCCTGTACTAGCTCTGTGAAACTTAATTTATTTTTGTTATCAGTTGATTGTTATTTTGCTTTTGTGGGTAACGATATCTTTCTTGTTTTTTAGTTGTATTAAGTTGCGGTATTCCCTTACAATGGTATTTGCTTTGTTGTCCTTTGACCTTTGTGATGTTTTATTGCTGATTTGATTGCTGTAAATCTTTGGTCTCGACCTGAATGCATAGATGCTGAGTAGTGACACTTGAATAAAAAAAAGGGAAAGCTTTCTATGTTCCCCCTACAACATAGAAGTTCTATGTTCTCCCTTATCCAACCCTCTTGAATGGAGGGCTAAGCTTGCCCCAATCACAATGTCACGTCTCTACATTGTTTTATTTTTACTTATTTTTCTATAAACGGTTTTGACACCAAATTTTGGACGTCCATTCCTATATTAAACTCGCACTAACGAAAAATATAAAAAAATTATTTTCAATAAAATAAAATGACCAAAATACCCCTGAATGTTTCAAGGGGCATTTTGGTCATTATTTTTTATCGAAAAATTATTGTTAATATTTTTTATAGGTGCGCCCCAACGAGAAGATTGCACGTACCAAATTTCATATTCAAAAAACGGCTGGCTGGTAGGGGGAACATAGAACTTCTATGTTGTAGGGGGACCATAGAAAGCTTTCCGTAAAAAAAAAGGATATATGAAACTATTGTATATTTAAAGTGGATGAGAAATTCTATCATAAATCTAATGCTTTTCCATCAAAGCCTAATTGACCAGCAATGAAATCAAATGAGAGAAGTGTTATATGAAACGAAAGTGCAAAGTGAGGACTACAAATTTAAATTTGAAATTCAAACATTTATCAAGCAGTACAAAAAATTGGTACAAGAATTGAAAAAGTTCTCTTATCGGGAAGTTTTGTGATAAGAATTACTTAAAAAAAAAAGCAGTACAAGAATCAGAAAGAAAACCTTTTTACGTAAGCATTTTGGAATGTGGAAAACTATATGAAAGCGTATGAAGAATGTGCATTTTGGAACCATGTGAAATACCATATGAAAGCGAATGAAGAATGTCTAGTGAAACACAAAATTTGACTTCGACCATATATAAAGCAATCTAGAAAGATATATCTGTAGGAAAAGATTACTTGCTCCAGTAGGAGCAAAATTACATTTACTCTCAAGCAATGGTTTAAAAAACGGATCGGTGACCCGGATCGGACACCCAAAAAGTCGATCCGGATCGGCGAATTGGCGATCCGGATCGGGAATGGGGTGAATCGGTCAGAATAACGCTTCACAAAAGCCGAAAAAATTATTAAAATTCATTATAAATATTGTTTTTTAGGAATTCAATAAGAAATGAGGGTACTCCATTAAGAATTTTCATGTTTTTGAATGAATATGCGAATATTGATATGTTCTTTTCCTGCATGAACCGCCATTCAGCTTTTAATTTACATCACACAAAAGGATAAACGTAGAATTATCATGGAATAAGTATATCAACATACATGGACTACAATAAAGCATAAAATTAGTAACATACGATCTAAAAATAAAATGATGGACGACGTTGTTGTTCTTCTTGGTCACGCTGGTGCCATTGATTGAATTCGTTTGACAATTCATTGATTCGATCTAAAAACGAATCATCGATATTAGCAGGCGTTTGACTATTCCCAAATCCCTGAGTGTTAGTGTTTTGTTGTGTTTCCAATCCAAAATCCCTGAAGCTTGTCCATCCTTCATGCTCACTTGCACTGTCGTGCTCATCCCTACACTGTTGCTGTTGGGACTCGATTTGTGAATAATATGGCTGGGATAGGGTGGCCTCAGAATCATCATCTCTCTCATTTTCTATTAGACCCCCTTTCCACTCTCCCTCATTAGGTGCAATATCACCGACATCTCCGACGAATTGTGGATACGTTGGCTGGCTGCTTCCTTTTTCATGCTGCTCATCAGAATCTTATTGAATTTTGAATCGTTTTTGGATGCCCTAAAAAATGTAGGGGCTTTGTTTGTCTTTTCTATGTTATTTCTGGGGAATTCTATTATTGTCCACCTTTTTCCCATTGATCCACGTGTGTACCCTTACAGGAATTCAAAAGGACAAAGGGGAACATCAACTCCATGAGGGAACATGCTGATCTACTTAATTCTGTTAGGGATGATATCAGTGAATACAAGGTGAGTCATCTTTTTGGTAGGCTTATATTTGATGCAAGTAGGTGAATATTTTATGGGTCATACTATTGGCTTTTGCTAAGTTTCATTTATTTGCTTTTTTAGGCATCTGGGAGTATGTCACCTAGAATAAGTTTATTACGGGAGAGAGCTGCAATCCATGGTAGCATATCTCATGTAAGGCCTCAATACTCTTCTTAGACCTTGGTGAAGTTGACTCTGCATCCTTTGACATAAAGTTTATTAGTACCATGTTTAAACACTAATCTGCATGAACATTGACTCCATTTCCAGTTATTTAGATTTTGATTTCTGATGTTGAGATGGTCTTTGTATATGTAAATGCATCGGATGATCTCTTGAATGTTGACTACATCCTTGTGAAAGGCTGTTCTTTCAAGTTTTTTTTTTGTCTGGTAACGATCTCACTAAAAGTAAAATATAAAATGCCTGAGACCATAATCCTAAGGCAGCACAAGTACCATATTACTTAACTTCCCAGCTTACAACCATATTAGCTAATCCATCTGCTGCCTCGTTAGCCTCGCCTGGTGTATGAACATGATCAACAGCTGATTGCGTAATCAATTGTTTAACAATTTCCACCAAGATCCTAATGACTTCTCAGATTCTGCTATTTCAATTATGTGAGATATTTGGGTCATCCTCCTTTATGGGTCTGAGAATTGTTGCACGAATAGATGCACAGTTCCATCAGTGAAACTTGGGTTACTCCCATACAGAATCATTAGTACCAAAATGTACAGTATATCACTTAATGTTCTTGACTTCTTGCCATTCATTGCAAATGATGCACTTGAGAAACCTAGTCTTTGATTCATCTGTCAATATTGATCTCTTCAACAATCATTAGAGTCCATTGCACTTAACGCCTGGCCTTGGGGCAGAGTTTTTTACTCATGTTTCTCCAAAACCCCATATTTGTAGAGTTCACACCATTTGCAACTGGGTGGTCAATCACTCTTTTATTGATGTCATTATGTTATCCATTAAACTATGTTATTCAATTCACTTAGCTTTGATTGAATTGAAGGTGAACTATTTCTGTAAAAGAGTGTTGCTGTAATTGTTGTTTCATGACTTGAGTTTTCCCCATGTTTTTCTTCTTTCATGGATTTTTCTAATGAATCACTGATATTTCTAAGGTGAATATGCAGAGATTTTGGATGTACTGAATAAATTTGGAATTTTCCATTCTAACAGATTTTCTCATAATTTTTAAGGGTCTTTGTATTTATCTTACTTTTTTGAATAAGGTTATGTATTTTCACAAACGAATCTTTTTTTATAATATAAGGCCAATATTAATTATTGATAGGATCTAATACATGATCTAATGAAGCTCCTTTTCAGAGGTTTTATCCTTTCTGTCTCTAATTAACACGGTAGAGCTTTCAACTTTTCTCTTTAATTTATGAAACAGATTTTTGGTTTTGATTTAGCGTATTTCCATATATTATTGACCAAAGAACTTATGGACTTTATTGATTACAAAATAATGCACCCAACATAGTGCAAAATTGTGTTTGGAATTGTAATGTAGTAGCAGGCTAGAAACATGTGCAATGGAAGGAGATCAAAAGATAACAACATCAGAGAAGCAAAAAAATTTCATAAGTCCTCCTTGCCAAGGCTGAGGATCTCTCTCCATGACAGAAATCCAAATCTCAAAATCGCTGAACCAAAGACAAGCCTCCTATTGCCCATTTTTAGACGTAAATAGAAATCCTAGCCTTATTGAACTTCCATAAAAGTATAATGAATATCCCATTTCAATTCTAATAAAAAATAGAAACTACTAATTCCTCTAGATCTAATCGGAACAGAAAATAGAAGACAAATTGTGAAATTGTAGAAAAGTCCAAAACAAAAGCGGAAATCCTAAATCTACTCCTACAACGCTAAAAAACTACAAGAAGCCCATCACTGAACTTTGGGACAAATTTAATGGCCCGAAATGACAAAATAGGTAAAGTACATGAAAATATGACTTAAAGATCTAGATGAGGCCTTTAAAACAAGCTGTGGAATGTTATATGCTCCGGAAGCAAACTGCATCAAATTATTATCACAAGATCTAAAAACATTCGATTTTTTTTATTTTTTATTAATGTTCTGAATTTTTTGATATAATGTCATTTTTATTTGTTTTTAGATTTTTAATTTTTGTTTTTTTAATTAAAAGAATCCCAAAGTCTTTGCACTGAACAGCTGAAACACTGAAGCACTTCTCATTCCTAGCCAAATATAAGTAGTCCCTGAAGCGATTTAAGTTAACAGCAGTTCAATCAACGCTTATTCATTAAGCGGATCTCTCTTATATCCATGTACTCCGACTTGTTCTAGTCCAGCAGATTCTGGCTTGAATTCCTATGGAATCTATAGACCTTTTTTGTTCCATTGAAAATGTTGTTGCTGCGAAAAGCAAAAATGGAGATGAGATAGAGCATTGTTAAATTTAGTTAAGTCTGGAACACTTGCCGTATGTTCCAACTGTATATTCATTACAGTTTATAATCACTAACACATTCCTTCTACTGCTTACCAAGGAGGCAGATATTAGGTTTATGAAAACATTTATGACTTCAATGATTAACATAAAGATTTATACCTTCTTGGTGGGTAGGATTTTCTCCTCGTAAGCCAACAACATATTGTTGAAACTTGAAAACCTTTAAGGGGCAGTTTTTATCTAGAAACAACTGTCCAGTTCCAGCTAAGAGCTCATGCTGAGATTCAATTGAAAACCCACCTCCTTTTTTGCAGAAAATCGTCAAGGATGCCTAAATGCTCTGTCACATTTTCATGCTCAGTGTTTAAAAATTTGCTTTTAAGGATGATGACTTGCTCAAATGTACTTGGCTCAAGAGGGTCTCGAGTTATAGAACCTCCCTACTTGCCCTATTGAGACAAATGAAGAAACTTGCTTAGTTTTTTAACAATTGTCTGAGTCTAACGAGTCTTTCTAAGCCTTATCTGAGTCTTCTAAAAAAAAGTGAATATTCTTGGAATATTTAAGAATATTTGAGTTTTATAAGTTAAGACTCACAAATACATCTCAGGATCTGGTGCTTTTATTCACCTTGGTAACCCGGTGAGTCCTGGGGGTGACTCCGAGTTTTAAAGCTTTAGTCATGCTAAATTCTATTCAAATCCTTCTAAAGAGGAGTTGTCTGACAAGGCCTCCTCGATATTCTTATGCCTTATGAAGTGAGACTAAGAGTTATTTATTTTCACAATCTACTTTTTTACCTTACCTAAATGCTCATTTAACACCTTCCTCAATGATCTCTTTGATTTTCTCATTCGCCTTCTTGATGCATGTAGTGTTCCCATTCATCTTCCATAGAATACCAGTTACCTCCATACTCACAACGGGTCCCTTTAATGTATTTTCTCAATATTCTTTCCGAACTAGGCATCTATAAGATGAGGTACCGTGTTGTATGTTATTTGCGGATGACATTGTTTTGATTGATGAGACTAGATGAGGCATCAAAGCAAAGTTAGAAATTTGAAGGGATGCTCTAGAATATAAAGGTTTTAAAATTAAATCGGACTAAGAATATGTGGAATGCGAGTTTAATAATAATAGGAGTAGAAGCGAGGAAGTAGTTTTAAAATTTATTGATGACTAATAAATACCTAATTATAAATACCTAATAATTTTAATCATTTTATAGTATAAGATTTTTATTATACATAGACTTATTGTATAATAATTACATATAATTAATATATAATTTGTAATATATAGTAATTATAATTAATATGATGAGTTTTGGCAATAAACTTGGAACAAGAGAAAGTGAAAAAGATGCCTTTAAATTAGCAAAAATAAGAGAGAAAGTGTAGGGATCTAAGCCATAGTAAATGCATTAAGAATGAATATCAAAGGATCTTGGTGAAGGATGACAAGGTCAAAGAAAGGTGGAGAGTTTATTTTAAAAAAGTATTAAATGACGAACATAGCGACAGAAGGAACTGTTGGTATAAATCAGGGCGGAGGTCATGGATACATTCGTAGGATTGGGATATCAGAAATAAAAGAAGTTTTGAAAAGGATGAAGATAGGAAAGGCTTTAAGACCACAGATGTTATCCCGATAGAGGTTTGGAAGTGCATAAGAGAGATTGGCATTGACTGGCTGACAAAGCTGTTCAACAAAGCATTGAGAACATAGTTTCAAAAGCGCGTTAGGCGGGTCCTAGGCGGCCTGGGGGTCCAGGCCGCCCAGCACCTAGGCGGGCGCCCAGATCCTGGGCGGCCCAGTTGAATCCAAAAAGGATTCTAGAGTTATATATTGTATAAAATATAAGAATTAGGTATTTAGGGCACATCAAAATTGAAATTATACTACACATTAGCACACACTCCATAAGCATAACCATAAGTCGGTCCATAATCCATATCCAATTAAAACTTAAAATTTACCATTTGTAGTTCAATCAAAGTTCAAAGTTTAATAACTATTCAACATTCATCATTCAGCATCAGAAAAATTAAGGTCAGCTGCATTGGCATCATATTCATCGGAGTCGTCACCCTCTCAACATATTAGTCGTCCTCTTCCGTCTCTTCTGAATTTGCTTCTTATTCCTCATCTTCCTCCTCCACCCTCATTCTCTGTGCAGAAGATCTAGTGGCCCTAAGAAGGTCAATTGATGTCCCTGAAGCATCCATGACCATGTCTCATGTTAATCCTTCATGCCTTTCGACCTCATCATCAGCAACTAACCACTCCATAGCATTGTTCATATTTTTTGATCAGATGGGGTCTCTCTTATCTCTCTTAGCAAACCTGTCCTTCAAGAATCGATTATTCTTGACATAGACTAGGTCATTGAACCTCTTTGATTCAAGCAGGTTCCTTCTCTTTGTATGAATCTAACAAAATCAAATGAAACTAATTAAAATATATGGTTCATGTATGATCAATACAATTATACAAATTACCCTTACGATCTTACCCCTTCAAAAGTACTCCAATTGCGCTCACAACTGGATGAGGAAGTGGTTAGGTTTAAGATCCAAATGGCCCACTTTTGTAAATTTGGAGAACTACACCCATGTTGGCTCCATCAATTGGTAGTAAAGATATAGAATAAAATCATAAATAAATAATATAATTATAAAAGTGAAACTTGATTACTTGAACTTGATGAACTTAAGAATATTATTAGTACGGTACCTTGATGAATTTTGGTCCTTTCCTCATTGCCATTGGACTCCCAAAAGACTTTAATGAGCACTTGTAATTTATCAGCTCATCAGCGCATATAATATCCTGGATATCAGGATCAGGGACTAGCATGTCTACACAGTTATTAAATCCAGTCATAATTGTGTCATTTGTGTGTATATCCTTTTCAACATAAAAAAAAGATGGGTTCAAATAATAACCAGTTGCATGCAATGGCCGATGTAGCTGCCTATCCCATTTCTCGTCAATAATCTCCAAAACAGGCTTGTAACATCTCTCATCATTATCAAAATTTTGGGCTCTCTTTTGCGTTTCTCCATAGCCTCATATATAGCCCATAAAAGGCTTGTCACTATCAACCATGCGAAGGACTTTGAGAAGAGGAAATATTGCCTTAAGAGTGTCCTTCACCCCTCGCTAAAAAGCCTTAGAAAGGATAATATCTCTCACCTTCTTCCCAACCTGATCCTTGGACCACTTGCATGCTCTCCAGTCATCTGAGGTAAACATCTGCCTCAACTGCACTCTCCTCGAATGTATGCTATCTAGGCATAAGTACTAGGTCACAAATCTCGTGACCCTAGGCCTCACAGTCTCTTTCTTCTTTGTAAATGAAATTTGTAACTGACTTTTCCTTCTTCACAGCATCTGATATCTCGGTTAAACCTCCAGGAGCCTCAAACATGAGGTCTATACAATGTGCTGCACATGGTGTCCAAAAGATTCTAGGATAATCTATGCGCAACAAATTAGCTGCACCAACATTAGGAGCAGCGTTGTCTGTGACAACCTGTACAACAAGATGCTCTGATACCATTTTAAGATGAAGCCAATAAAAAACAGACAGAGTGCATATAGATTTAGAAGATTGCAATCAAATAAAGTGTCTAAGGAGATGAACAGAGTAAGAGAGGCGGAAGATCAAAACATCATAAACAGACTGAAAGAAGCATACCAAAAACTGAGCATAAATAAAGCAATCTAGAAAGAAGAACTAAAGCACTCCAAAGCAGTAAATCTAGACTTAGAGGCTCTAAGCAGCTCTCTAAACTAAACAAACAACCTACAAAGCCTTTTATAGGCATCGGACTGGAAATCCAGATTTCAAAACAAAATAAAAAGCAGCAGGTGGCCGACATATACAGTGGACAGATGCCATGAACAGTGGACAGGTGGCATGAACAGTAGACAGGTGGCCGACATAAATAGTGATAGGAATCATGAACAGTGGACAGGTGGCATGAACAGTGGACTGGTGGCCGACATGAACAGTGACAGGAGGCCATTATGAACAGTAGTCATCCTTATCTTGAACAGTAGAGTGACAGGTGGCCTTATATTGAACAGTAGAGTGACAGGTGGCCTTTTAATCTGTATCATAGTCTAGGGGCAATCCATCTGTATCATAACTTGGTGATGAATGGTTGGATGGACTATGTGAGGGACCAATATAAGAATCATCACTGGAGCTATCAGTTGGTTCTTCAGGCGGTGGAGGATGGTCAGCAAGCCATAAATGTAATTGGTGTAGAAGGGCAGCACTTCGGGGAGTCTCATCATTCCATACTGTTGTTCCTGTATAGACATCCAAAGGAATCCATTCTGGCTAATTCTGTTAATGTAGCACATGAGGATTTTTAGCTCTTTTCATAGCTCAGTTTGAAATAACCAAAAGTTCAGGAGATTAGAATCATACCATCCAATGGTTTGGATATAGGGATGTTGGGTGATGAAAGTATATTCAGAATAAATCTGGGATTGAAGGTCTAGGTGAAAGGCTATAATAACATAAGGTTTGTGATAATAATAAAAGGATTCAGTCCATTGATTATAATGGTAATGTTTTAATAAAAACTTGTAAAAGTTGAATGATCGGGGGTTGGGATGGGCATAATTGTTCCATTGTAGGAAATGAGAATGTCTGAGATAGGATAATAATTTTCTCACATGAAAATTAAAACAGATATGGTGGTTTTGGATAAGATACCATAGAAAACAAAGGGCTTCCTTAGACATATTATAATAGTGTCTGGTTTGAAATAAGGATAAAAAATGATATGTAGGATGGCATCGAATTCCTTGAAAACATTCTCCATGATTTCTAATTAATATTTCATGCATTTTTTGTTGCATAGTCTCATTTCGTGCTTCCATTGTCTTGGTGAGTATGATGTCGTAAATTTCATCAGGAACATCTCTTGGTTCATTCTCATCCATTCTTATCATGGCTCCGCAGAAGGGGACGATTTGAAGCATAGTATCTTCGGAATATTTCTTTCGAGAAAACATATCAGCTAAGATATTGTTCTTTCCAGAAATATGTTTATATTCAAAATTCCATAGTGAAAACCAACTTGCCCATCTGAGTAACTGTGGATTTGGAAGTATCTTGTTTTTTAACCTGAGCATATTCAGAAAAGTTGAAAGATCCATTTCTACCACTAAAAAATGTCCTATCAGATGAAATTGGAATTTTTCAATTCCTCTTTTCACTGCAAGGATTTCTTTAAATGTAGAGTGGTAATGAAGTTCAGATTCTTTGAATTTTTCCGCTTTTATATCCACAAATCATTCGTTCTTTATCTTTTTCTTCAAGTAAGATGCATGCCCAAAATTCATCCGAAGCATCAGCTTGTAAAATCCTTTTTCCTGTAGATGGGATTTTTAAAGAATGAAGATTATGAGAAAGTCTTTTGAGCTCAAGAACACACTCAATCTGTTTTTTATACAAGGTGGTGCGTTCTTCTTCAGAAGGAGATAAAGTGGAGTAGTGAAGAGAACAAGCTTTGGAATAAAAGGGGACATATAATTTACAATTCCTAAAAATTGTTGAATCTACTTTACGGAAGATAGAATATCTGGAAATTCTAATAAGTGTTTTGCTATATGAGGCTAGAGTTTATACATTCCGTTATGGAAATGCATACCAAGGAAATCAATTTTTGTCGTAGCAAAACCACATTTCTTTTCAGAAAGCATAATGCCATATTTACAACACAGGGAATAGAATGTTTCTAATAGAAGTATATGACTATCAAGATCTGGATAGAAGAGAAGTATATCATCTATATATACCAGTGCCTGTGTTGAGATTGGTTAAAAAATGTTTCTTAAAACTTTTTGAAAATATGTAGGTGTATTTTTTAAACCAAAAGGCATGACAGTCCATTGAAAATGATAATTTGGTAAACATAAAGTTGTTTTAGGACGATCATCTGGATGAATTCTTATTTGCCAAAAACCTATTTCTAAATCAAATTTAGAAACGATGTGTGTATGAGAAATTTGAGAAAATAGTGCAGTTTGGTTTGGCAGAGGGAATTTATCATCTGCAAGAAAAGCATTCAAAGGTTGATAATTGATTACTAACCGAAGTTTTCCTCTGATTTGTTCTGCTCTTTTATTTTTACATAAAAAGCTTCACAAGGCCAAGGAGAACTTGTAGGTTCAATCGACTGTTTCTTTATCAAATCTTTAATTTCTAGTTTAGCTTGTTCCAAAAGATCTGGATTTAAACCTCTGTGTGAAGCTTTTGTGGGATTTATGTCCTCATTCTTCTTGAAAGGTAGTTTGACATAAAAGTTCTGATTTCTCCAAAGAGGGTTTTTGCATTTTTTGAGAAACTCAGTATGGGAATATGCACAGCAGTCTGTCAAAATTTTTTGTTGAATGACTTCTAAACTGTGAGGTTGGTCTAATGAAGCAATCCAGGGTAAGGTTAGGTTCCTATAATGTAATCCTTTGGAGGTCCATTGAAGTTTTACCTGGTGTAGAACATCAAATCCAAGTAATAGTTCTTTGTTGGGCAAATAGGATCCTAACAGTTTGTGCTGGATAACTAGTTTGGGAAAAAGTTTTATCAAAATGGGTTTGCTTATCTGGTTTATGGTAAATTTTTCACCATTAGCAGTTCAAAAAGTTTGGTTGCATGTTTCCCAAAACTGTTTTGGTAGCAAATCTGGTTTTAAAATACTAGTTTATGCTCTTGTATCAAAAAAGGCTGTTATGGACAAAGGTTTGGCATAATGTTCAGGAAGTATCTGGACCAAGGCTATTGTGGTTGGCTGAAAGGGTAAACTGGCTATTTCTGCATGACTTTCCTGTGGAGACAATATTTTTGAGATATGAGTGTTGCTTATTTCATTTACCTCATTGTCGTCTGAATATGCAATAGACAATAAGGTTTCTGAAGTCTGCTCATCATCAAGAGAACATAGATTGTAAATCATTATCAATTTCTTCATCTAGAACTTGTGAAAGGAGGCGGATAATCTTTTTCTTCTTTTTCTGATTAGGGCAGTTTTCGCAAGATGTCCCTTTTGACCACAAACATAGCATCTATCTCCTTTCTTGTGTTGAAAATTCTGGAACCTTGATTTTCTGAGATATTTAAATCTCTTGTATTTTTTCTTTTTCCTTCGGTGTTTGAGGGTTTTGTCATTTGTCCAATTAGGTGGACAAGCACATTGTTTCTCTGAATTACATATGATCTTGAGATATGGTTTATCACAAGATTTTCCCAATAGATGCTTATTGTTTTCCTTCTCTTTGACAAATTCAACTCAGTTGCACAGTCTTTCTAAGGCATGGAGAACATATTGATAAAATTCACCAAAACTGGTATTTTGAATAGTAAGCCCCTTATTTTCCATAGTCCTTGTAGCTTCTTTGCCAATAGTCGGAGGTACAGATTCAAGATAAAATTGTTTTAGGTTAACATCATCAATTCCTCCTATCTTAGGGTACCTCTTATTCATTTCTGAAAAGTGTTTTTCAAGATCTTGTCTCTTGAATGAACAACATTTGAGTTGAAAAAACTCTTCTCTTGCAACGATTTGTTCATGTTTCACTGGGCAAGAGAATTCAACAACAAGATACTTAAGAAATTCAATAATGGACTCACTATTTTGCAATTGCATTTGCCTGTATTCTCCAAGACTTATATACCAATAAAAAAGTCTTCGTTTTAACCTAACAATGACTTTAGAAATTGTTCCAGTTAAAGAATTAGCCGGATTGAGCATTTCAGAATGCATCCATCCTTGGATTTCTCTATTTGTTATTCCATCGAGATGGTGGAATGTCATCAATTGTAAAGCCTTTTGAGGAGTCACCATATGTGGGGATCGGTTGAGGTTCTTGGTGGTTAGGTGGTCTGAGGTCTTCTTCCATTAAAGGGTCAGGTTTAGGTGGCTGTTCTGGAGGATTCATCATCAATAAGGATTCAAAATCCATAGAAGAAGAAGATATATCTTCCATAAATATTTCAGATGTATCAGTCATATCATCTGAGGAGTGGGTTTCATTTTGAAGATTAACTTTAGGCTCTTTTGTTAAGTTCTTAAGAAAAGAACTCATTTCATTTAAGGGTTTAAAAGGAATATTCATCTAAGCCGGAACAGAAGAGGCCACAACATCTGATTCAGTGTCAGAATTTTGAAACATTTGGGTTTCTTGTTTTGGTATTTGGGAACCAGTGGAACGATGGACAGTGGTTGATGGTGAAGTTGTCTTAGGACTGGGAATTGGATGTTGGAATGAAGATGGGTGTGCATATTTGGTTTTTTTCTCAATTGGGGAAAAAACATCTCTTCAGGAAATTGTTTTTCTTGCTCAAATGTCCTTAATGGTCTGAAACCATAATTTCTGAGAGGAATGAGACCAGTGGCTGGGTAAAGAGTTCTCGTGGGAGGAAAAGGGTCTGGATTTCTTAAAGTCGGATAAGCCTGGGTATGTGGAAATGGTAACAAAGATTGGTATTGGGATTGGTATTGATGCTGAGGATATTGGGATTGATATTGCGATTTCCAAAGGTCTTTTTCAAGGCTTTGAAGTTGTTTTTCCAAGGAGGCTTTCTCTTGTCCTTTTTGAACTAGCAAATAAGATTGCTCATTGATGTCTTTTACTGTGTATACAAGATATGCATCAATTCTTCATGCAACAATTGAATTCTTTCTTTTAATTGAACTATTATACTTAATAATCCCTGCATCTGGGTAGACACTGCATTTTGCTTTTCTTCTATCCGAATTAGTGCTAAATTATGAGATTTGGCACTCTCAGCTGGCCAAATTAAACTAGCTTCGGCTGGAGAAATGGACTTTTGTAAACCAGTGTTGTCGCTTACATTGGGATTCTTAATTTTCCATACATGTTTTTCATTTTCTTGGGGTCTCTCAAAATCATGTAAAGGAGGAAAATTTGAGGTATACTTAGAACTTTGCAGATCAAAAGCTAAACAGTCTAGAATCTGTTTATCTTCTGGATCATCCCATCTTGAGGGAACTATTACTGAAACAGGGAATTTGGATTTTTATTTGACCAACCATATGTCACATAGTAATCCCATTTTCCTGAACTTTCTCCAAGCAAACCAACAGATGGATCACCCTCCATATATCTTTGATGAAGATTTTGTTGTGATGATTTTTCCTTTTTGCTTTTTCTTTTTGGAAAATCATCTAAAGCTTCTTCAAGACAAGTAGAGCAATCACAAGTATCAAACCAGTTATAGCCATCAGAAGTTTTTTGTTCATAAACTGGCTTTCCTGTTTTATCAAAAGCAACAACATGGACTTTTTCAAGGAATCCATGAAATTGAGTTGGAAGTATTTCTCTGGTCTGGTTCTCAGCTATTCTTTGATTTTGAAAATTTATCTGCTCGGTTCCATCTGGCATTCTAGCCATTTTAGAATCTGATTGCATCAATGGTTGACATTGATTTTGAAGAGTTTCATAATTTGTCACCCATGTAAATGGAATTAATTCAAGCAACCTTTCTCGAGAGATTTGTCTAGGAATATAATGACAGACAGGTTGAGAATTGTTATCAACTTTGATAAACAATGTTGTATTTTCTTGTTCTGGGGACAAAGGGGTAACTATGTCAAAAGCATGGTTCTGTAGTCTATACACCATTTGATAATGGAGTGTAGCTACAGTGGTTGTTTCAATTTGTTTGGTGCCTGTAATCTATAACTGGACTTTAAAAGCTGAACTCAAATGAGGGTCTTTGATAGGGATATTAAAGTTTGGGAAGAACGTTACAAATATGGTTCCTGCTTTTAAGGTTGTTTGTACAGTTCCAATACATGCATGCTGGTATTCTAAAAAGCTAGAATCTAGCAAAGCAATTCAGGAAATTGCTTCCATACCTCTTCTTCCATGAAAAGTGAGAACTAGCTTTATGGCCAAAATGGATATGGGTATAACCATCTCTAAGCCATTGGGGGAATAGGTTACTAGGTAAGGTAATAGTAACATATTGTTCAGATTGGGTAGCAGGTATTTGGTGTTGGTCAAAAGAAGAGGCTTGAACATATTCTTTTATAGCTTCAGGGTTTTTTTTTTCACATGACGTTTTGATTTTTTTGGTCCAATTTAAACTAGATTTATCATAGATATGATTAGTGTTTATCAACTGAGAATTGGTTTCTGAAATTTTTCAAGGGTATAAGTTATTTCAAAAAGGTGATCTTGTTTTGAAAACATATGACGGAAATTAGAATTAGAATAAGGGGTATTATAAACAGAGATTTCTGAAACAGTATCTTCTGGCATCTTAAAATGGTATCAGAGCCATAAGTTGCAATTTATGATTATTATATTGATTGGGTTAATCTTTAGTTCATACTGAGATTAGTCTGCTCTGCGTCTGCCTAGCTGGTCTAGGATCTCTCGTATCAGAAAACGTAGTATGTACTGAAGGTTGATTTCAAGTGTTGATGTTACTCCACTATCAATGTTTTCTGATGTTAACATAACAGGAGTTCCGTTGAAGGCGAGAAAGCCGTGGTGGGAATTCATACTTTGTTAACACAAAAGGAAAGTTGGCCTTACCTTCTTTTCTAAATCTACAGTCAACATAATAGTCTATTCTACAGCTTCTTTTGTGACACTCACCGCTTTTCTCAAAAGTGGTTCTGAAAGCTCATATGGGGTTGGGGGTTTCATCCCAGGCGAAAATTGGCCAATTGCCTCTACCGCGACATAGAAGTTGTTTAAGCGAGCGGTATTGAAAGGAATGTCTGCCTCATAAAACCATGTAGCAAAATAATAAGCAGCTCTATCGCTCTCTTCCTTCTTCATTCTATTTTCATTGGTGGTTTGCTTTTTTGTTTTCTCTCGTGCAACCTCATGGTCTGGCCGAGGCAAAAAACTATCTATAGGGCCTCTAACTCGAGGCTTCTTACTCCCAAAACTAGAATCAGAACCAAAACCAGAAGCAATTACAACTCCCTTTCCCTTTCCCCTAATATTGGATTGTTCCATCTCTTGATATCCCTCCCCAATCCCATCTTCATCACTAACATCATAATTGACCCGAACCCCAAACCTAATCTTTGCTATAGAGGCAAATCTCTCATCCTTTTTCATTTTTACTATATTCAAAAAATTGATTATTTCCTCTTTAACAACATCAGGAGGCTTTTTGCATGGGGCAACATCCCCCTTGATGCCGGTAAAATGTTTCTTGAACCTGTTTATACCCTCTTTTGTATCATTCTCACAAAACTTGCATCTTATACATTAGGATCTGGGTTGTAGCCATATTTCCAACCGAGATCACCACTCCTATTAGATCTCGAAGAAGACATCTCAAAATAATGCAATTTCTACAAGCAATAAAAAAAATCACTGAGTTTGAGTTTGATTGCTTAATCTCCAAACTTTCACCTCAAAGATGCTTCTAAGGACTCAAAATCTTCTAAAAACCTACCCAATAGATTTATAAAACATCAAATTTAAATCTAATACCAATGGGTGATGTTTTGATCAATTTCTCATAATTTTGAGAAACCCTTCGATCCTAAAGTGATTATCAAAAAACTGTTTTTTGGGGGCTTTCTCTCTCTAAAATGGGCTCCAATACGTTTTGTGTTTCAAATGGATCTAAAACACCTATTTTTAGCCCTTTAGTATAAGACAAAAAATGGCCTTTACGGTTTTAGGTTTCAAATGGACCTAAGACACCCATTTTTGGGCCTTTAGTATAAGAAAAAAAGACAAAAAATGCCCTTTGAAAATTGCTTCAGCTCTGAGCGGGGCGCAATCCCTGGGCGGCCGCTTAGGCGGTTTCCTGGGTGCCTAAGCGGGGGCCTAGGGACGACCGCTTTTTTAGGGAGCCTAGGCTTGGGCGATACGTCCAGACCCCCAGATCCGCCCATGCGTTGGGCGGTCCGTTTTTTGGAATACTGGTTGAGAACAAAAAAAGTGCCAGACAAATAGAGGAAAAGTATTGTTGTAGCAATTTACAAGAACAAAGGAGACATATAGAATTGTGCAAACAATCGAGGAATCAAGCTTATGAGCCAATACTATGAAGTTCTGGGAGAGAGTGATTGAGCAACGATTAAGGCATGAAACGAGTGTATCTGAAAACCATTTTGGTTTTATGTCAAGAAAGTCAACAACCGAGGATATTTTCCTACTTGGGCAATTGATTGAGAAGTTTAGGGCGAAGGAAAAAGAACACGACATGGTCTTTATTGACTTAGAGAAAGCTTATGATAGAGTACCCCGAGATTTGATTTAGAGGGTGTTGGAAAAGGAGTCTCCAGATATATCGACTTAGTGAGAGATATGTACGATGGAGTGCTAACTAGTGTGCGAACAACTGGTGGAGAGACGAGTGAGATTTTAGTGACAATAGGTTTACATCAAGGGTTAGCATTGAGCTTGTACCTCTTTGTCTTAGTTATAAACGACTTAACTAGGCACCTGCAGGATGAGATACCGTGGTGTATGCTGTTCGTAGATGACATAGTTTTGATCGATGAGACCCAAAACGATGTCAACATACAGTTAAAACTTTGGAGGAATGCTTTAGAATCCAAAAGTTTTAAAATTAGCTGGGCTAAGACAAAGTATATGGAATGCAAGTGTAGTAATAATAAGAGTAGAGATGTGGAAGTAGTTAAGATTGATAGCCAGGAAGTACAAAAAAGACTTTACTTTCAATGTCTTGGGGAGATAATCCAGGAAAATCAAGAGATTGAGGAAGATATCGTACATAGAATTAGAGCTGGGTGGACGAAGTGGAAATGTGCAACTAGAATTTTATGTGATTGCCGCATACCAATGAAGCTGAAGGGTAAGTTCTATAGGATAGTTGGGAGACCAGCTTTGCTTTATGGGGCGTAACTTTGGGCGGACAAAAAATAATATATTCATAAAATGAGTGTAGCGAAGATGAGGATGTTGAGATGGATGGATGGCAAGACAAGGGATAGAATCTGAAATGAATCCATTCGGGAAAGTTTAGGCGTGGCATCAATAGGAGATAAGAGAGAGTAGACTTGGGTGGGCTGGCCATGGTGACGTCAACCCAGTACAACACCTGTTAGGAGGTGCGAGTTAGTTTAAGTGGAATAATTGAAAAGGGAAAGGGGTAGGCCCAAAAGGACGTGGTTGGAGTAGTTCGAAAAGATATGAGGACTTATGGCTTCATTGACGGTATATCCTTAAATAGAGTAGAATGGCAGACCAGAATTCGTATAGCCTACCTCAATTAATGGGGAAAAGGATATGGTGATTATGATGATGATGATAATTATAATTAATAGACATTATATACAATAATTTAAACTCCACCTCGACAACCCCCTATCGGTCAATGCTGATCCCAAGCCCGAGTAAAGTAGCATTGTGTTGGATGGGTAGCTAACATAAAATTTTGTTACAACTTCCCATGAATCCTATAGGGAAAATTATAAAACCCCCCCCAAAAGCTACTTCTTATGCAACTTTCCCCCTAGCTAACTTTTGCTCTCAACTTTTTCCAAAAAACAAACGTTTTATGCAAATACCCCTCCAAAGGAAAAAGTTCATAATTCTAGACAAAAATGCCCTTCTCATGGCACGTTGACGGAGCGTCCTTAAACAGTGCCAGAGCCCCGTCACAGGGGCTCCGGCACTGTGTTAGAGTGGTCCGGCAGTGTAACACCGCGCTCCGGCAACACCGCGCTCCGGCAGTACGTAAGTGCATTCCGACAGTGTAACACAGCGCTTCGGCGCTACGTAAGTGCGCTTCGGCAGTGGAGCATTTTGAGTTATAGGGCTCCGGCACTGTTTAACCGCGCTCCGGCAATGTGATACATGCTCCAGCACTGCGTAAGTGCGCTCCGGCAATGTAACACAGTGCTCTGGCACTGCGTATGTGTGCTCCGGTCGTGGAGCATTATGAGTCACAGGGCTCCGACACTGTTTAAGTGCGCTTTGGCAGTGTGCTACGGGAAAGGAATTTTCGTCTAGAAAAATGAACTTTTTCCCTTTGGGAATATGATAAAAAGTTTATTTTTGGAAAAAGTTGAGAGCAAAAGCTAGCTGGGGGGGTAAGTTGCATAAAAAGTATATTTTGGGGGTTTTTTTATAATTTTCCCAATCCTATATCTACATTATCTGCTCATGCTAGGGGCGTTTCCTTTAAGTGAGGTATTGTACAAGAACCTGGGTACAATAAGAAATGAGTAGGATTTAGCTAGGATGTTCCGCAGAAGCAACGCGTTGCAGCACTGCCTGGTTGCGGTGAAAAATAGGCAACGGTTCTGGTGATATTCTAGACGAACATGGGTAAAAAAGCTAGTCCAACATAATAAGAGTCGTCTAGCCACATGGAAAGTATGGATGCTACTAGGTAAGACTATGGAGTTAGTGGATACAATGTGACGAAAGAGAGTAAACATAGCTTGCTTACAAGAAACTAAGTGGAAAGGGG
This sequence comes from Amborella trichopoda, assembly GCF_054954075.1. Taxonomy (NCBI): domain Eukaryota; kingdom Viridiplantae; phylum Streptophyta; class Magnoliopsida; order Amborellales; family Amborellaceae; genus Amborella; species Amborella trichopoda. The sequence continues at coordinate 41,597,612 of NC_142338.1, forward strand.
AAAGAGCTAAGGAAATTGATCAGTATAAAACTTGGTACATAAGAAAAGGTAATAATGGAAACGACATAGGCATAATAATAGACAAAGATTTAAAGGATAAAGTAGTTAATGTCAAGAGAGTAGGTGAGAGGCTCCTATTAATTAAACTTGTGTTAGGTAGGGGAGGAGATAATTAATATAATTAGTGCTAATATGTCACGGGTTGGACAAGAGGACAAAATTAAGCGACAATTCCAGGAGGACATGAATGGACTAGTCCAAGACATATAAAATGGAGAGAGGACATTTTTAGGAGAGGACTTAAATGATCATGTAGGGAAGCATAGTGTAGATGATACGAAAGGGTATATGGGAGATATTGTTTTGGGGAAGAAATGAGATGTTTGTAGCTATTTTATATTTTGTTATGGCCTACAACCTGGCAATAGCAAACGCATACTTTAATAAGCAAGACGAACATTTAATAATTTATAAAAGTCGATCATATAAAAGCCAGATAGACTTCTTCCTAGTTAAGAAGGTAGATCGACCATCATGTAAAGACTAAGGTTATCCTAGGATAGAATTTGACCAAGCAACATAGGCTCATGGTTATTGATGCCTACATAAAGAGATGGAAAAGGAGTGAAGTTAGTAGGTGTCCAAGAACTAGGTGGTTGGATTTTTAAAAAGGAGAAAATAGACTTAGTTAAGGGATAAATTAGTAAACGAAGGAAAGTGCATCTTTGAACATGAACTTAATAATATGTGGAATGAGATGGCTGATTGTATTAAGAAAGTGGGAAAAGAAGTTTCAAGAGAAACTAAAGGGAAAAGAAAGTTCGATAAGGAAACTTGGTGGTGGAGTGACGGTGTTCAGAAGGCCCTTAGCAAAAAACGATCATTTTATAAAACTTAGCAATATAATAGAAGTGATTAAAACTTAAAAGAATATAAAAATACTAAGGAAAATTCTATGTAAGGCTAAACTTAAGGCATATGATAATCTTTACAATACACTGGGAAAAAGAGAAGGTGAAAAGATATCTTCAAACTAGCAAAAATGTGAGAGATGAGGTGTAGGGATCTAAACCATATTAAATGCATTAAGAGTGAGGATCAGAGGGTCTTGGTGAAGGATGACTGTGTCAATGAAGGTGGAGAGTTTACTTTCAAAAATTGTTAATTGGCGATCACACTGGGAGCACAATGCTAGGAGGAACCTTTAGCATAAATGTGAGCGGAGGTGATAGCTACATCTGCAGGATTAAGATATTTGAAGATAGGAAAGGTTTAGGACCAAATGGTATCCCGTGTGAGGTTTGGAAATGCATGGGTGAGATTGGCATATGTTGGCTGACCAAGTTACAACAAGGTGTTGGAACAAAGAAAATGCCAAACAAATGGAAGAAAAGTATTGTGGTACATATTTACAAGAATAAAGGAGACATGCATAATTGTGCAAATTATTGAGAGATCAAACTTATGAGCCATATCATGAAGTTGTGGGAGAGAGTGATTGAGCAACGACTAAGATATGAAATTAGTATAGCAGAATATCAATTAGGTTTTATGCTAGGGAGGTCGATAATTGAGGCCATTTGTTTACTTAGGCAAATGATTGAGAAGTTTGAGAAGAAGGGAAAAAACCTTGACATGGTTTTATTGATTTAAAGAAAGCTTACCATAGGGTACCTAGAGATTTAATTTAGTGGGTGTTGGAAAGGAAAGGAATCTTCAAATGCTATATTGATAAGGTGAGAGATATGTACAAGGGTGCGCTAACTAGCGTGCGAACAACTAGTAGAGAGACTAGTGAATCTTTGGTGATATATATCAGGGGTCAATATTGAGCCTATTTCTCTTTGTTTTAGTTATGCACGAGTTAATTAGGCATCTGCAAGATGAAGTGTCGTGGTATATGTTGCAGTTGACATAATTTTGATCGATGAGACTAGAAGCAGCATCAATGCAAAGTTAGATCTCTGGAGTGATGCTCTAGAATCTAAAGGTTTTAAAGTTAGTCGGATTAAGACATAATATATGAAATGCAAGTTTAGTAATAATAGGAGTAGAAATGAGGAAGTAGCTAAGATTGATGGCCAAAAATACCGAAAAAAGAACATTTTCGATATCTTGGGTCAATAATCTAGGAAAATGAAGGGATTGAGGAAGATGCCACACAGATTTAGAGGTGGGTGGACAAAGTGGTGATGTGCAACCAGAGTTTTATGTGATTACCGCATACCAATGAAGCTGAAGGGAAAGTTGTATGGGACAGTGAGACCAGCTTTGCTTTATGGGACAGAGTGTTGGGCAGTCGAGAAACAACATGCCCATAGGACGAGTGTAGCGGGGATGAGAATGTTGAGATGGATGAGTGGCAAGACAAAAAAGGATAGTTATGGTTCTCCTCGGACCTTGGAGAAGAGTCATTGCAGTGCTCCGCTCTCCATTGTTTGCTCCGCTGTTGTTGAACTGGAGACATGTTGTGCTTCACTCACTTTTCGGTGACTCGAGTACATGGAGCTCTATCATAAGACTAAAGAGGTAGAGCGGAAGTGATTGAAGTTGAAGTAGAGACACGTTTTGTAAACCCAAGCTGGTCATGTGCATAGTGGGGAAAAAGTGGAGGCTGTGGTTTCAGAATGAATACGTTTGAGGGAACTTAGGGGTGGCTCTAATAGACGACAAGATGAGGGAGAGTAGATTTAGGTGGGCTGGCCATGTGCAGCTTTGACCGAATACAACATTGGTTAGGAAGTGCGATTTGGTTCAAGTGGAAATCTCTAAAGAGATACGGGGAAGGCCTAAAAGAACATGGATGGAAGTAGTGAAAAAAGATATTGCAACTTATGGTCTTATTAAGAGTATGACCCTCAATAGAGCAGAATGACGAAACAAGATTTGTATAGTTGACCTCAAATAGTTGGGATAAGGCTCGGATGATGATGATGACATACAATAATTAATATATATTTAATATATTTAAGTAAAGTCTTTCATTATTATATAATATAATATTAATATTGTATAATATAATACTATATAATTTTCTGGGAGATACCAATTCCACTTGAGCATCTGCGCACTATCCCCCATATAGAGAATGCCACTATAAAGGACTGTTTGATGAAGGCAAAAAGTGGAAAAAATAAAAGCTCTTAGGTTTCCTAGAAGTATAACAAAATTTTGGGACAAAGCTCCGTCTGTTGCTAATGCATTGGTAGCTGTATTAGCCTCACACTACACATGCTTGAATTCTAGCTGATGGGAGCTCTTAAGGTCAAAGATTGTGGTAAAAAACGGTATCTAATCACCATGGACAAGTGGAGATTGGCCCCAGCTGCTGTCTGCTTGATATCTTCCAAAAGATTGTTGCTTCTCAGCAAACATGGTATTTTTTGTTCCGGTAGGTCCTGAGTAATAGAGCAAGACCTGAGATGCGCTATCTCTAAAGAAGCCCCAACACCTTCTGGTGGCAGACCATCAAAGGAGTAGCCATCTAAATTTCACTTGACAGTGCCAATCTTGGGCAATGCCCAAAGATTGGATCTTGAGATGGACATTGGTCTTGAGAGTTAGCTGTCTTTCCAGTTTCAATCAAAACCCCCCGACACCAGCAACTAAATTTCTGTCAGTTCTAGGCCCAAAATATGATTGTAGACATGATTCTATCCTTGACCCCACCTCATCAAGATTCACAAAGTGACCAAGTGGGTGGATTGCCAAAAAAAGAGCCCCACAGGTGGAATTTTTTTTTTTTTTTTTTTTCGGGCGTTGGGGAATTGTTGGACAGCTTGTGCCATCGCGCACTCCCACTCGAACAGCTGAAGGATGGATACCCCAACATGGTGGTCTATGGTTTTGTGGGCATTTCTACACATTGCACAACGGTTGGGAAATTGGAGTTCCCTTTGACAAAGTTGGTCTCATATGAAGACTTGGACAAAACCTGCCAGCTGAAAGCTCGAATCATTGGTGGGGCCAGGAGGAACCATGCTTTTTAGGTGACGCCCAAGGGAATTTATTTGCGTATGGTAAAAGGATGCATGGTTTCAAAAAGCGGACTGCCTAGCGCCTAGGCGGCCCAAAGGGCCTGGGTGCATCGCCCAAGCCTAGGCGGTTTTCCTGGGCAGGAAGTCCCTAGGTGGTCGCCTAGGTACCTAGGATCCTGCCTAGGTGCTGGGGGTATGCCCAGGCCTGGGCAGCTGCCTAGGGCCTACACCTTGCCTTGGGGCAAAAATGCCCCTCATTGAGAGATATTTTTTGATTTTTGTCCCTAAATTAGGGGGAAATGGGGGTTTAGGTTATTGTGTGACCTAGACCCATTTGTTTACTTTAGAGTTAAAACAAAATTAAAAAACAATCATTTTTTCACATTTTTAAGAGATCTATCGAGTATTTTAGAGTCTTTTGAAAAATCGATCCAACCATCAACTTTTTGCTTTGGATTTGATCTTCATGATTTTTGAAGCTTATTAGAGGGTTTTTGGGAAGTATATGAGATTGGAAAACATCTCAAACATTGAAGATTGAAGATTGAGCAAAAAGGTTAGTTAAAAAATGTTAATATTTGAGATTTTATTTGTCATTTCAATATCTTCTTTGGGTTCTTCTAAAAGTAGTGATCCGAGTTGGAAGTATAGTTATAACCCAAATCCAAATGACAAAAATCGTATAAGATGTAATTATTGCGAAAAAGATATGAATGGGGGTATAATCCGGTTCAAATACACCTTTCATGTATTGGGGGGGATGTTGTCCCTTGTAAAAATGTTTCTTAAGCTATTAGAGAGGAGATTAAGTAATATATGAGTGTAGTAAAACACAAATAGGAACAAAAGCCTTGTTATTTGGATATGTCTATTTCTGGTTCTTCTAGGAGAGGTGATCCAGGTTATAAGTATGGTTATAACCCGAAACCAAACAATGAAAATTGTATAAGGTGTACTTTTTGTGAAAAGATACCAATAGGGGTATTAACCAATTCAAGAAACACCTAGCCGGGTATTAAAGGGAGCATTGCTTCTTGTAAAAAGGTTCCTAAAGCTACTAGGGATGAGAGTAGACAATATTTGAATTTAGTAAAACCAAAAAAGGAAGAAAATGAGCTTTGTTATATGGAAATATCTTCTCCAGGTTCTTCTAGAAGTGGTGATATGGGTTGGAAGTATGGTCATAACCCAAATCTGAATGACAAGAATTATTTAAAGTGTAATTATTGTGGAACAGATACTTATGAGGGTAGTTACTAGTTCAAGGAGCACCTTACCGGTATTGAGGGGGATGTTGCCTGGTGTAAAATTTTTTTTGAGACCACCTGGGAGGAGAATAAGTAATATTAGAGTTCAGTGAAACACAAAAAGCAAGAAAAGGGTGCTGAGGACCAAATAGAGCTGCCAAGACTCCTAGGGCTTCATCTGCACAGAGTAAGAGGGGGGTAGAAGAAGAGGAGGAAGAGGCAGATTCAGAAGAAACAGAAGAGAACGAGCGTTATGTTGAAGAGGGAGATGACTCTGATGATGATGGCCTCGAATCCGATGCACATGATGAGGCTTGCCATACTTTTTCTGATGATGATTGAAGACACTTGACTCTTGGTGTTGAGTCTTATAATTTCTTTTTCTTATTTTCTAGTTTCTACTATCTACGCTTATGTGTGTGCTTGTATGGTTGTATCGTTGTATGAAAATATGAATTATGGAATGATATGAACTATGGAGTATGGAGTATGGAGTATGGAGTATGGTCTATGGAGTATGGATTATGGATTGTGCCAGTATTACTAATTTGATGATTACTATTATATTTATTTTTGTTTGTGCTAGTAGTAGTTCATCTATTATGAATATACAAGAGTTTGAAACTTTTTGGATTATGGGATTTTTAATATTTTATGATATATACTCATATTCCCCTGCCCCTTGCTCCTCTTCTTCAACCTAGGTTCTAGGCCCCTTTAGTTCTGGGCGATTGCCTAGGCGTTGGGTAGTCAGGACCAATATTCATAAAATCGAACTGGAATGGATAACCGGACATGGGGCTGGAAGCAGTTTAACCGACTTAACCGGTAAACCAGCCGATTCAATTGCTCTAATCAGGCAAGTCCCGGGCGGTCAAAAAAGTGTTGAAAAAATAAAAAACATGCAAAAAAATCTACTAAAGTATGAAAAGCATTTAAAGAATGATTAAAACAAAATACACTCAAATGAAGTTGAAAATGAATGAAAGAAATGGATTTTAACGAATCGATTTGTGCCTCGGGGTACTTTTAAAATTTTCTGAAAAAAAAGAGAAAATATAAAAGTGAGTATTAATGACCAAACCAATTTTTATTCTTTACCATAATGTAAAGAATATTAAAATAGTGTTAAAAAAATCGACTCGCCCAAGGTAATCGGGACCTGGTCGAGGCGAGATGCTCGGGCGAGTTACTCGAACTCGCTCGAGTCCTTTTTAAAGAAAATGAAGAAAAATTAAGTTATATATAATATAGGCCCTTCTTTTTTCAGCCAAGTAGTAAATGACGTACTGGTTAGGGCATCTAATGTTCAAGGACCTCTTTATAAAAGGTTTCTAGTTCGATTCTGGGGGGCAGGTATTTTTTTCGATCTCTAACAAAACGAAGTATTCAAAAAAACGTTGAAGTTATAACAAAATGAAGTAAAAAGCTGGCGGTAGGATTTGAACCGTGATTGAGATAAAATTTAATTGTCAAAGCTTTCCAGTAAACCATTTTTGTATATCTGATATGAATTTGAGGTAGCATTTTATTTAAAGTTTAAAATACCCGTTGATCACCAAAACCACCCAAAACTGGAACCGGCCAGTATCTCACCGGACAGTTAGCGGTTAGATCTCCTGGTTTTGTGAACACTGATTGTAGCACAATCGACGGGCTTGGGACCTAGCTTTATGACAGCAAAATCCTTGAGCTTGTGGCATTATTGAAACTGTTAGGGCTCAATGCCTTCCAAGTTCAGTGAGAGACAAAAATGGTGTGCGGGCCTGTCCATTTGGAGCTTTTCCACTGACATCCTTTCAACTGGGCAGTGCCTAGGCAGCTGGGGGGTCCTGACCAATGTTTGCAAAACCGAATGATCTAATCGTTAATCGCCCGGTTAGATCAGAACCGGCCAGTTCCGGTTTTGAGTGGTTTTGGTGATCAATCAATATCTTAAACTTTAAATAAAATACTACAAATACTACTTCAAATTCATATCAGATATATAAAAATGATTTACTGGTTAGCTTTGATGATTAAATTTTATCTCAATCATGGTTCGAATCTTGCCGCTAGCTTTTTACTTCATTTCGTTATAATTTCAATTTTTTTTTTTTTAAGACTTCATTTCGTTGGAGTTCAAAAAAATACCAACTTGTCAGAATCAAACTAGAAACCTCTTATAAAAAGAGGTCATGTAACATTAGGTGCACTAACCAGTATGTCATTTACTACTTGGTTGACAAAAGACGAGCCTTATATTATATGTAACTTAATTTTTTTCTCCATTTTCTTTAAAAAAAAATGATTTGGACTTGGGCGAGTAGCTCGTCTCGGCCAGGTCCCGATTACCTTTGCTGAGTCGATTTTTTTAACATTGCTTTAATATTCTTTACATTATGGTAAAGATAAAAAATTGTTTTGGTCATGAATACTCACTTTTATATTTTTCCTTCCTTTTCAGATAATTTTAAAAATACCCCAAGGCACAAATCGATTCGTTAAAATCCATTTTTTTCATTAATTTTGAACTTCATTTGAGTGTGTTTTTGTTTTAATCATTCTTTCTATACTTTTCATATTTTAGTAGATTTTTTTTTTGTATCGTTTTTATTTTTTTCAACATTTTTTTTACCCCCCGGGACTTGTCCGGTTAGAGTGGTTGAATTGGCCTGTTTACTGGTTAGGCCGGTTAAACCATTTCCGGGGCCATATCCGGTTAACCGTTCCGGTTCGATTTTACGAACACTGGCTACAATAACCTTTTTATCTCTAGCTAGAGAGAAGATTCAAAAGAGTGCACCAAATACAAGTAAAAATTAGAAGGAATGTTAATTATTCAACCCCAAGAGGAAATAACTATCCCTTTTTACAAATAACTGATCTTTTCACAAATTTGATGATGGGTTCTTCAAGATTTTCTCTTGTATCCCCAATGCACGGACATGACAGCTTCAAACTCTCTAGACATGTTCATCATATCAGTATTCCCCTGACTCTGGACACCTTGGAATGATCGACTTAAGGCTTCTCCCAAGCATCTCTGCGAAACAAATTGGTGCTTTATTTAAAATCAAAACCTGCCTCATAGATGCAGCCATACATACAATGATATCATCCACAAAATGAAGATGAGAAACTCCGGTCAAACACAATGAAGCATTTTGAAATCCCCATGTTTGAGTTCTACCAAACTTTTTTGAGAAGCCTTAGGCACTTCAGTGATGATAAGTTACTAGAATTAGTAAACACAATCTTAGTGCATTGAGTCCAATTGTTCGACCATCTCGTCATCATCGTTTCGGCCTTATATGTACATCCCCACATTCATTAAGACGCGTTTATGTTATGGTTATCTCTATCCATAGGGCATTTTGGTTTAAAATTTTGTCTTGCCTTTTTCCTTTTTGGATTGTTCACCCCAAAGATCCATGTCGGATTGTTGGATCGTCCGGATTGATCTAGATTGATCCACATTCGTGTCCATAAAATTATTAAAAACAAAATAAAATGAAATAAAAATAGGGGTTTATGGGGTGGGGATTTAAGGAGACCTAAGAAAACATTAGATACGCTTAAAAGAGAAGAAAAAAAATAGAAATGGGGGATTTTAGGAGGGAACTCAGTCGGGAGGCATACCATCCCAGAACCTGTTCGATTGCGACTAATTCCCCATCCGGATCAGCAATTTAGTTCAGGAATCGATGGGTTTCAAAATGCTGGATGAACCTTTTTTTTTTTTTTTTTGTAGTAATTTACACGAGAATTGATCACTACCCCCTTTTTCTTTTCTGATAGTGAGCTTTGTTCCACATTTTCTTAAGTTGAAATTCATACAGGTGGATCCCTCCCAAATTGATGCAAGTGAATCTCTCTCTCTCAACGTGTTGTTTTTGGGTGGTAAATGTATGCTCATTAGACATGTGGCGTCTGCAATGAGTGTTAAGACTTCATATCTGTGTGAGGTCACATATTTAACTTCCATTAGTTTAAACTAAAAAATTAACAACAAATATATCTACTTGTACGTGTGTTTAACTTGACCAAGCTTTCTTTCTTCCATTATATGACACTAATAGGCATATCTTAATATTAACACTAAATGCTGCCCCTCTACATTGTTCCATTTCTTGATTTTGTTGATGTGTTTTTGTTTTGTTCTTTTCCTTATTTTCTTGTATTTCATTCATGTATGTCTATATTTTGTTTGTATGAACACTTTTTGAAGAATTATGTTCCGCACTTTTTCGTTTGTGTTGCTCTGGACACTGCTCTATAGATTCTCTATACTCTTTTTCTGTATTTTCTGTTGAATTTTTCCAATTCTCACATTGACACTATGTAATACCTAGTGCTTGTGGGTTATGACTTGCAATGCCATATAACTCAATCTTGTTATAGTTCATACAATGATCCTTTGTGCACAGTTTCATGTATTTGTCCCTGGTTTATTTTTTATTTCAGTGAATCGAGAGGTGGTAGTTTTTGTTAGTGGCAAAGAAGAACCCAATTTCCAGTATCTTGAGTTTTAGCAATAGAATTGTTGCTGTTAAATTTGACATTGATATGTCTGGAAATTGTGGCTGTTTTCTGCTCCCTTGAGAAGCAATTGAGGCACGCACATTGGGAACGGCATGTGTTTCAGCAAATATATAACATTATTTTCCTTTTCTTTGGGTGGATAGGTAAGATGGTATTTGGTCTGGTACCCACTTACCTTAAGTCAATTTTATGCAGATTGTATTCTTCGTAGGGCCATAAAATGGCAATTACTATAACATGTTGATGAGTAGCCTTATCTAAACACCATATTCACTACCTATCAAGTTTTTCTGAAGTCCAACTCCATGAATTGATGAATGATATAAGCTTGCGTGAGTAGATATAGCATACTGCCCACCATCGCCTCTCATTCATGGGCAAGGGAGATTAACTGTACTCGGTGAATCTCACCGAGAACCAGAGTCCGTGTATGGTATAACTAAATTATGTATTCATATGGTATGACGTGAGGGCTATAAACCAAATTGGTTGTGAACTCTTTGTTAGACAAAGGGTACATGATGTTCTTGAGTAGTTAACTGGCAGGGCTCTTGCGTTGTTTTTAATTTAGGAATCAGATATTTCACATCCTTCATCTCCACAAACTGGACTCAACGTCATTGCCTGTGTTATATGCAGATGGAAGAAGTAATCAGTCAAGCTCAATCAACAAAAGCAGTGTTGAGCTCCCAAAGGACTCTGTTTGCTGATGTTCAGGGAAAAGTCAAGCAGCTGAGCGATAAATTCCCCATTATCCGAGGCCTTCTCGGTATGTGTATAGACTAGACCTCTCTCTCTTTCTCTCTGCACATAAAGTTTGATGAGAATCCCTCAATTGCTCACCTCTGTGTTCCACAACTTACAGGTGCAATCAGAAGGAAGCGATCCAGGGACACTCTCATCTTGTCTGCAGTTATCGCGGCCTGCACTTTGTTCCTGATAATCTACTGGCATTCAAAGTAAAATGAACCTTTGTATCAGTTTATTCATTTCTTTCGTAGAAAGGAAACAAATGAAAAATAACAATGCTAGTTTTGTGATGTCTTTGTTTGAGGTATATTGTTTGTGTCCGAACAAAGAATGAAAATCAATTTTCTTAACACGATTCTTAGTTTTGGTCATCCATTGGCTATATATACAATACAATGCAAAAGACAAATAAGTCGTTTTATGCCTTTTGGAGTCATCTTTGACCCTTTGTGTGTGAGCCTTTGCTTTGCCCTGAAGATGACACGGAAAGAGGAAGCTCCTCTTTACTTGGCATCACAGAGGCCCGTTTTAGGGTCACAGAAGCCATCTCGATCAAGTAGTATTTGTGGAGGTGCACTCAGTAATGGCGAAGAAGGGGTGCCATAGGCATTCCGGCGGCTGTTGCCACACCCAAGACTTGTCCTTGTGCTAACCCCTGTTGCAGGATTAGTCCCACTTGCGTATTTGCATAGTGCCTGCACATGAGAGAGAGATCAGGAACAATAGGAATGAAGTTATAAACAAACAAATAAGCACAATCAAAGAGACACTTGTTCAGTATAATGCCCAGAAAAATATTTGAGCACTGGAAACTCTGTTCACTTCTAAAAATACATAATAGGTTGTGTATCATGTATGATTCCAGGAAGAGTGCATTTTTTAAACAAGAAAACAGTGCTACCTATTTACAACTATAGAAAATCAAGTATGACGAGGCTTACCATGAGCCAGCCATAAAAGTCTTGTGAATATAACATGTCAAATAAGGCATGCAGGGATCCAGCCTTGTGCAGTGTCAAAATTTAAAAGTCTTCTGCGCTATAAATACACCAAGAGAATACTTGTAAGTCCCTTAAAAAAACATACGCGTAACTCCCTTCACAAGGAAGAGAATACTGCAAAAGAGATGCACAGGAGCTGTACAAATATGATATTGGGCTGGCTCCTTGTATGTTCTCACATATGATAACTTTTGAGTTCCTGTGCTCATGCTACTAGTACTACCTCCACGCTACTGGTCTATTGTATGAATGGGTGGAGGAAATTTACCAAGAACTCTCCCACAACAACATTTGAGAGTGTCATGTTGAAGGCAAACACTTTGATCTTACTATTGCATTAGCCTTAATAAATAGATACAATGAATTCACAAATCTCCATGTTTAGTGACATGTAGAAAATTAAATTTTGTTTGGGAACCATGGGCACAAGTATGTGAAGTTCCTTACTGAAATCACTTGTAAAGAGCTAGTAGAAAACTTTAAGAAAGCAGCTCAAAGGGAAGGGTCTTGACTTTTCAACCCTACATACCTAACAAGAACTCCTTACACTAGAGGAGATGTAGTTGGAAAGCTTATTGGTTGCAGTGGTTTGACATAGAAATCTAGAAGAATTAGCGATGGATGGTGAACAGGTCAAAATAAATAAGAATTAATGTAGCATGCAGATACAGTATGTCGAAACAGATATCAAAGAAGAATATTGTTACACATCATGGATTATGAGCAAACGAACAAGAATGACCAAAATGAAAACGAAAAAGAGAAAACAAAGAGAAAGAAGGCACGGCAAAGGTTAAAGGAAAAAGGGTTAGCCTTTTTTTTTTGTGATATTGTTAACATTGCATTGATTACTAAAGGTCCCCGAGGGGTAATACAAATCACTGAGACAGGTGACGATGAAAGAAAACAACTAAAACGAAATACAAGTATAAAACATACAAGGGGGAGCCTTTAAAACTCATCTGTCTTTTACAAAAGTAAGCGAGGGAGAGAAAGTTATGCCTAATAGAATATCTCAGGAAAAAAACAAAAAAGGAAGTGAGAAGAAGATGAGATAAATAACAGGTGGTGGTAGGTTTTATGTATCCAAAGATAACTACCTCAACAGACCTCATAAGTGCATTCCCTGGTTTTTTTGAGAAAATTGGCGCCGACTTGATACAGATGGCTGGTTAAGTCGCAACTAGCATCTTAAAAGCAAACGACCAATATGGAAATGTAACACATAAAAGCATTGGAAAAGTATCCTAAAATCCAAGGTTGTGGTATAATCCATTGGGGTCATGACCATTCAATGAAACAAACAGTAATGAAGAGAAAGGGGTCCTAGTGTGTTCTGGTTGGTTCCACCCTCGTCCATCACTATCCCTCATTTCATGGGATGGCAATGACTGTAGTGATCATGGATTCATGGCATAATCCATTTAATTATAGAATACTTCCCCATGAGCAGAATGACAGACAAAGATTTGTGTAGCCGGCCCCAATTAATTGGGAAAAAGCTATAATGATGATGATACTTTTCCATGAGCATACACAATTAAGACAGTACTTCAAATATGGCTCAATATATATCACATTTGATCCCTACTCTGGCAACAAGAAAACTTGATTTCTTTCAAATACCTGCTTTTGAGGAAGATCCAATACTGCATCACTGAAGTCGGCACCTTCAATTATGGCACCACCAAGGTCACTTCGAGTGAGAACTGATCTTACCAGTATAGCATTTGTAAAGTTAGCTTCATTAAGAACCTGTAGAAAACAACATCAAAACTCCACTAAAGCTCCAAAAAGAAAGATGATAAGTGTACCATTCCAATCTATGCACACCACAGAGTTTGGCAGATGGGCATGTGAACTTAGTACAAGTGTCCACTTGGGCTTGATCATCTCCGCAGCAATGGATCATGACCAGAATGGCTGTAACAGCTCACTAAAATACATCCAAAGCTTATATAAGAAGATGAATTTGACTGGTATAGTTTTTGGTGACCTGAATACACCAGTTTTGGACACATGGAAACACACATTCCTCAACATTGGTAGACGGCAAACGCAGTCGAGTGATTAGCAAAATGCATCATTTAACAACAAATATTTTAAATAAGAAACAAGTTCTAACTTGCTTTCTTCATGCAATGTTGGCAGCCGAAATATAGGTGTCAGGATTCCCTTTGGGTACAGAAGGCTCACATATGGAATTTTAGAAATTTCATAGCCTTTGGGGTCAGGTAAAAATCTCAAGAGGCCCCTCTGGACACATTTACACCCCTTTCTCTGTGGCACAACTGATTGGTCTCATCCTATACTCTAGTCTTTGTTGTCTATACTGTTTTATCATCAAGGAACCAGTCTCTTGAAACTCTTGGACTCAATCCTTACATTGGAGAAATAAGTAAACCACATGTACTGTAAGCTAACTCCATAGCTATACATCCATCTAGGCAATAGCCACCCTCTCTCATGTTTAAATTCAATTGTTATTGGTCTCTTAAAAATCTGATACATGTGTCTAGCTTTTCCTATATTGTTACGAATTTTCTATCTTTACGTTGATATGTATTTTTTTTTTAAATAACATTATATACAATTAGATAAGTTCCAAAGACTCATGTCTTTCATGACGCAACTGAGGTGCAAAGCAACTCAACTTGATGGCTCACCATATTGAGTTTGCACTCGTGTGTGGTGAAATTTATTACAAATACATCAATATGTGTGTATGAGTATATCAGCAAGGGTGCATGTGATTGATGTGAATGAAAAGGAGACAAATGAAACCAAAGGATATGGTGTACTTGAAATCAAAATTTATGGCATCCATTTCACCATAAAGGCATATTGGATGAGTTCAACCACAAATATCAGTCATTTTCTCAATTTATCTAAAGAAACAAAGGAAATATTGCGAGGAACGGGCTCAAAGCATACGTGATCAAGGTGGCGGGGTGGCATAAACGTCTTGAGTTCCATTCTAAAAGGTCTCAATTTAATATTCAGAAAGTGCAGGAAACATGACATAACTCCTTTCATTGAAATTCATAAGCATCACACATCACAGTATTTGATATGATTCTATAATTTAAAATGCACTCATTCAACTTACCATACGATCCATGAGAGTGTCGCTCAAGTCCGCACCTAAGTAGAACAAAATGACCAAAATTAGAACAGCATCCACAGAGATATCATAAGCACCAAAGTAGAAAAAAATGACCAAAATTAGAACAGCATCCATAGAGATATCATAAGCGAATCAAGAGATAATTGCTATTTGATATTCTTGGGTGGGAGGAATCACTTCAACAATGTATATGCGTCAAAATTAACTAGCAAGTGAACGCTAGAAATGTCACATGGACTAGGAAGATCAATGAAGTTATAGAAATTAACTAAATGCTTGTGGTAGCAGATCATAAATCATTATAATATCTCGTAGCAATATAAGGGATGGATGCTCCACCACGTTCTCATACAAACGTATGCTTTTTATTATTTATATTTGATTCAAAACATGCTCACTCATTAGAAAAAGAAAATAGAGCTTAGAATCACATATTGAAAGCATTTTTGGCAATTCAGTGTCCAGTATAGACATATCTAGATATATAGTAATATTATTGAGGAGAAACACATCCAAATCACAAGAGCAGTTGAAAACCAATAAGATATTTCCTTATTTATCAGAGTGCATGCGTAAAACCCTACCAGAGAAGTTTGTTCGATATGCCACTGCCTTCTCAAGATAAGCACCGTTAAATGTGGAACCACTAAAATCAGACTCCCTCATATCAGCAGAGGTGAAATTTGCTCTTCTGTTTAAACAATTTAAACACCCCTTAGAAATCCAATTTTATAAATGTCAATAACAGCACTGGTGTCATCAAAACATGAAGTATCAATCTAGTAGGACATGATTACTACATCATCATCATCACCACATCATCATCATCACCATCATCATCCGAGCCTTATCCCAACTATTTGGGATCGGCTACACAAATCATGTTCCGCCATTTCACTCTATCAAAGGCCATATCCTCAGTCAGACCAAATGCAATTTTTGATTCATTGACTTTGCTCATTAGGATATGCTGTTTTTCCACTTAATGGAATGACAAAAAATGCTACTATAGAATGTCCATAAATATTTTAGTTGCGTTTTTAGTTGCAGTGCAACTTTCATGCTTTAAATGTTTCACTTTTACGCAAATGAATGAAATAAATTTATTGAATATGCACGATATTAAGTATTTAAAAAGAAAACTCGTAAAGGAAAATAACGAGTCACTTCAAATTATTCTTTTTCTTTTGTTGATGGCTGCCCCAATTCAAACCATTTATAGTCTTAAATTGGTTAAAAGTGTCCAAGAGCGTGCGTGCGTGCGTGCGTGTGCATGTGCATGTGTATGTGCGTGTGCATGTGCATGTGTATGTGCGTGCCTGCGTATTTTTATGTTGTTCATCTAATAATTACTGAGAATTTATTCCTTTTCGCTGTTTCACGTTTATGCAAACATGAAATAAGTTTATCGAATATGTACAACATTTATAATTAAGTATTTAAAAAGTAAACTTATAAAGGAAAATAACAAGTCACTTCAAATAACTCTTTTTCTTTTGTTGATGGCTGCCCCAATTCAAATCATTATAGTAATAAATTTGTTAAAAGTGTCCATGAGAATGTGTGGGCGTGTGCAGCATGCATGCATGTGTGTGTGTGTGTGTGTGTGTGTGTGTGTCTTTTGTGTTTTTGTTCATCTAATAGTTACTGAGAATGTATTCCTTTTCACTGTTTCACTTTGGCACCTTGGTCTTTATGACTACTAGAACTCATTTTCAGTTGCTAAGAAATTGTTAGAAATTTGCATGATTTTGCTCAGCTTACAAGTGTGAACCCAATAGAGGATAACAATCTAATATCTACAAACAGGCCCCTGCACAATCTAGTAATCGGATGTAATACTCAACAGTTATGCCATAATGTCATTATTGTAGACCAGAGAATTTGCAACTTGCTAAAAGTGACCCATGTGACTAGAGTGTAGACAGCGGAAATAATCTTCATAGATGCAGAGCTAAGTCCATTTAAGATGAAAAGAAGATGTCAAAAGCTTCAAAAGGCACATTAGTAACCTTGGTAAACTCCCTCTTAAAGTCCATCAGATATCTAAAATGAATCAAAGAAGTTACAAAACTAAACATATAGATGATCTTAGAAAATCGTTTTTCCTGGATGTATGGTATAGATCCTAGTTACTTAGCTTATATATGAAATGGTTGGTCCTGATCACAGCGTTCTGGACCTCCTAAGTAACATGATGATTACATTTTTTTTCTTTTTCTTTTGAAAATTTGCTGAACACATTTTCAAAAAAGAACAAAACAAAAGTTGGCGAACATGATAGTCATAAT
This sequence comes from Amborella trichopoda, assembly GCF_054954075.1. Lineage (NCBI taxonomy): Eukaryota > Viridiplantae > Streptophyta > Magnoliopsida > Amborellales > Amborellaceae > Amborella > Amborella trichopoda. The sequence continues at coordinate 41,614,529 of NC_142338.1, forward strand.
AACATGAAACATTTTTTATAGCCATAATAACATGAAACATCAAGCAGCCAATATACTTTGCATGATGCCCAGTTGCTCTGGTTAGCTTCTCCAATGGTTAGATATTAGAAGAATTGAAAGAACATAAAAATTAAAAACATATGAAATAATTAGGCATCTAAAGTGAGGTCAAACTCATAAATTTTGTCATTTCCAAGAGATTCCAGACAAAACGTATCACCTGAAATTTTCATTTGCATGGACTGTCTTCCTGCACAAGAACAGGACTTTATCAATTCTTGTTTGAAACATACAACATTATATTGTGGTTAAAAAATATAATTCAAGACTCAAAGATTTCAATGGAAATCTATAATGATAAGAGGACCTCAGGTCAGCCGAACCAAATTGAGCTGCTGAGCCTATGCCAAATTCACCACGGGTTTCAGCTTCATATTTATTGAGCTCGGCCTGAGCACTCATTCCAGAGAAAACAATGGCAGCTGCCAATGTTGTTGTAAGGATTACCTGCCACTTCCTTGGTTCTTCTGCATTGTCAAAATTCAGAAAATTTTGAATTAATAGAATACTATGACATATCAGGGATCCATATAGGTTCATTACCAATTTTTTCCCTTTCCTTGTTTCAATTTGTTCAAGAAGCATTGTCCTATAAGACACTGTGAAGTATTGGAATAAAGCAAAGCACGCTATGTTTGGGTGAAGAAGTGAAAATGAGAGTAGTGAAGAAGTGAAAATGACTCCAATTTGTTCTCCCCTTTAGTGATTTTCCTCAAACCTCAAAAACCTTAAAGTGAGGGGCCAAAAAGAAAAAATTTTCACTTCTATTCTTCTATCTATACATCCCACTACAAAAAAGCCAAAATTTCAATGAGAAACCCTAATTATAAAATTGTCTTATTTTTCCCTTTCTTTCCCTTACTATTTTTGTTTTATCGAAAAATAGCCCATTCCACATGGGGCTAGACCACCAACACTATAACAATCTCCCCTTCTAGACCTATGAAGGACTTCCCCCCCTTAGTAGATCCCATGCCCAATATACGTGTGCTCGGGTAGTACCCATACTTGCCAAGTCCTTACAAACTTGTCCTTTGTCGAGGTGCCTTCATCATCATATGTGATGGATCACGATCAATATGGATTTTCTCTAGTTGCATCGATTGATGCTGCAAGAATCTTGGATCCAATGATAGTGAACGTCTACATGCTTTGTCCTTACATGAAATGTCACGTTCTTGCTTAGTTCTATAGCACTTTGACTATCATAGTGCCACAGAATGCTTCAAACCCAATTCTTGTGAAAACCTCTTCATTCAAAATATTTCTTCACCTGCTTCTGTATCTGCTATATATCCTACCTCCATGGTGCCACAAAATTGTCTTGCTTCAAACCCAATTTTTGTGAAAACCTCGTCATCCACAATATTTCTTCACCTGCTTCTGTATCTGCTATATATCATATCTTCATTATGGATAAAGCAACATAACTCTGCAATTTGGATTGTCATGCCATGGCTTCCCTGCAAAAATGAAGAAGTATCCCAATGAGACTTCCTAGAGTCGACATCTCTAGCCATGTTTGCATCTGATGTCCTTCTAGCATAGGTGTTTCATTTCCCAAGCATAAAATAGCTTGGATATACCTTTATGAGAATCCACTTCACTGTAGTCCAATTTTTTTTGCCAAGGTTAGCAAGAAATCTACTTGCTAAGCCAATTGCATGTCTAATGTCTAGCCTCATACACACCATGGCATACATCAAACTCCTCACTGCTCAAGTACACGGAACATCTTTCATTTCTATTTTTTCCTTATCATTTCAAGGATTCTGCCTTTCACTTAAAGTGTCCTGCTGGTGGCATGCTAACCGGCTTTGCATTCTTCACATTGAACTTTCCAAACACCCATTCAATATATTTTTCTTGTGAGGGCCGCAAATTCTTTGTTTTCTTATAACATTTTATCTCATGCCAAAAACCTATTGCGTTGGCCCTAAATTTTCATGCTAAAGAACTTGCTTGATTCTTTTTTTATGTTGTCAATAATGTGAAGATCTTGTCCAACTATTAGCATGCCATCATCATAAATAGAAGAATAATGAGCCATCATCAGAAAATTTCTTATGGTTTACAATTTCTTCATGTACCCATGGCTCATCATAATGAGTCAAACTTCTTGTACCACTGCCTGTGTGTTTGTCGCAATCCATATAAGTTTCTCTTCAGTCTGCAAATCAAGTGTTATTTACACTTCACTTCAGATCCTTTTGGTTGTTCAATACAAATATCTTCCTCAAAATCACCATGAAAGAAGGGAATTTTGACATCTATTTGTTTTTCTTATCTTCTTTCTTTTTCTTTCTTTCTATCTTTTCTTTTCTTTTTTCTTTTTTTTTTTTTTTTTTTTTTTTTCAAGCTTGCAGCTAGACATAGAATCACACAAATAGATGACATCTCCACAATTGCTAAAAACTTTTCATCAAGGTTAACACCTTTTTTCAGCTCAAAGCCTTTTACAACTAGACGAGTTTGTACTTATTTTGCCTTTCATCTTCTTTCTTCAACTTGAAGACCCACTTGTTTTATGGTGCTTTCTGGCACTTTTGTAATGCAACCAGATCACATGTATAATTTGTTTGTACATGTACCCTGCTTCTTTGAAACTTTCAAGCTCTCCACCATTAGCAAGCATGACATACTCAATGGAAGCATACTTCTTTGATGGTTGGCTCCCCCTAGTGCACAACTAAATTGATCCATCATTGGTGATTTTTGAGGGGGTTGCTTCCTTTGCTCAGCATAACCATATATTGAAGAATTATCACCGACTACTTCTCCATAATCTTCTTGTACGCCTTCCTTGTTGTCACATGTCATCGGATGAGGAACTCGAGTGAAATTTATAAGGCAGTCTATATTACCTTCTGGTTTCTCAACTTTCAGAGTCTTCAATTATTTAGTCTTCATAAAAAGCCACATCACAACTTCTAATTACTTTCTTTTCTTCTGGATACTACAACCTCTTTTCAAGCGCTTTGCATAAGTTAAGAAGATGCCTTGTGTTGACTTATCATCAAGCTCCAACCTTTGTTCTCTCGATACATGAACGAATGTTTTGTAACCAAATGCCTTCAAGTGTTAATATGAGGCATCTTTTCCCAATCCTCACTCTTACTGGATATACTCCCTTGAATGGAACTAAAAGAAATAGATTAATCAAATGGCACACAGTGTGCAAAGCCACAATCCAAAAGGATTTAAACAATTTAGCAAGAGAGCGTCCACCTACTTCTTTCCATGATAGTGTAATTCATCCTTTCTACTATACCACTTTATTACGGGGTCGGGGAATAGACTTCTCATGTCTGGTGTCATAATTTCTATATTATCATGTGAACAACTCTGAAGTATATTCCCCGTTATTATATACGCGGATAAAATTTAAAGGCTTCCCAGTTTCCTTTTCAGCACTAGCATGAAAATATAGAAAAATATCAAAACACTTTTGTCTTTGGTTTTCATAGCATATGCCTACACTTTTCTAGAAGCACCATCTATGAAAGTTACAAAATAAAAGGCACCGCCAACAGATTTAACTGTCATGGGACCGCATACTTCAGAGTAAACCAATTCTAAAATATTTATTTTAATTTAACAAATATTTTTAGATGAAATAGCTATATAATCAAACAATGACAACAGTGATTTAATGGTGTCTTTCAAGTTGCAAGGTAGTTGTTTCTTTGCTAGAATTTGTATTCCCTTATTACTAATAGGAGCAGGCCACTTATTCCAAATGTTTTCATGACAGTGTTTACTTCATCCATACGTAATTGCTCATGCTTTTTATAAAAAACTTCTTTCATCTTACCACCAAAAGAGACCATTGGTTAAGACTCCACATGCATTACCAGAGCTATTACTATAGCCTTTTTCATCCAACTCGCCAGTGAAAATTAAATTTAGTCTAAATCCACGACACGTCTAGCATCCTTGAGAGTCTATTTGCATCCAACATTGATTTCCACAACAAACATGACCCATTTCCACAGTTTTTTATGTGCCACTGTTTCTCATCATTACTACGCCAAAGTTTCCAAACTCATAGGATGTAAGGAAATCCATCTGTGGATTAGCATGGTAGGAAACACCACTATCAACAATCTAGGTTGTATCTTGACATGCAACACCTAACAAGCCTTATCAAAAGATGGATGATAATATCATCATTGCAAGCAATGCAGTGGTTTCCTTCTTTTCCTTGTTCTCTATCTTAAGTTTTTGATGCTCCTTTTTCATGTGTCCAGGAAAGCCACAATGGCAGCAATTTATACTGTTTCTTGATTTGGACCTTCCTTCTTATCTTTCACAATTGTGAAGTTTCCGACTTGTACTTCTCCCACTATTTTTTATGACATGAATTCAAGGATTTTTTTTTATTTTTTATTTTTTGTAATTTCCTCATTCAATGAAATATTTGTAACTTGGCTTATTGTTACTTTCCTATTTGGAGCGAAGTTGCTAAGAGACACCACCAAAGTTTCCCAACTATCAAGTAATGATCTCTCGAATAACAAGGCCCACAACTTGTCATTCATGCCCATCTTCATGGAAGAGAGTTGATTCACTATGCTTTGTGTCTCATTTAAATACTCTACAACTGACATACCCTCTTTGAACTTCAAATTCACTGGCTTTTTTATTAGGAAAGATTTGTTTCCCCTCGTCTTTCTTTAGTACAACCCTCCCAATTTCTTAAAGCAGGAGTGTGCCGAAGTTTCATTCGACATGTTTCGAAATACCTTGTCATCCAGCCATTATCAGATGTACCCAATAGTTTTCCAATCTAGTTACTCCACTCCTCATTTGTCATTTCTTTTGGTTTAGCTCCATTACCATAACGGAAGTAAACAGTTTTCTAATCTAGCTTCCTCCGCTCTTCATCTGTCATTTCTTTTGGTCTGGCTCCATCATCCATAATGGGAGGATACAACTCTTTGCAGTATAGGACATCCTCCAATTTTTCCTTCCAAACCAACCAATTATTTTCGTTTAAGCTAATCGGCCTTCTTGTGTTTTCCTCCATGATTTGCAAAATGAAAATAACCCTACTCAACTTGGTTAGAATAACCTTAGCATAGAGAGGTGGAGCCAGCTTGGATTTGCCGTTGCAAGATCATACTTTCCTTAGTGATGCATGGAGAAAATAAAACTGGAAGAATACAAATAAATAAATAAATAAATAAAGAGTCGAGAGAATATACCATCTGTCAAGGTTAGCAAGGGAATCCACCCCAAAATGATCTTTTCACAAGATCAAATTTACTCAATTCTCATTCTCTCATCTCTTTACAATGAAGGGAGATCTCCCCTTTAAATAAAAATTAATAAATAAATAAATAAAACCGATAAAAATATAATCTCTCTCACGTACCACCTTATATCTTGTCTCCCTCTTTTCTCTTGCACTTTCTTCAATTCTTATCCACATCTTTCCCATATCCAAATCTCTTATCTTTTCCATATCTAAATCCCTTAAATTTATTCAAAGCTCATCTTCTTCTTAGTCTCTTCTTCTCCCAATGTGAGGTCCCATAAATCTCTAATCAAATCTAACTAAACCTCATGCTGCTTAATATAAGGTAAGCTTAAAAAAAAAAAAAAAATCACGCCAAGATTTACCTTTGCTAAAAAAACTCATGCCAACCACTCCCATTCTTAAAAAGACAAATTCAAAAAAAATAACAAAACCATAGTTATTAATTTTTTTCATAAATTTTATCTACATTATTCTCCCGGGGTTGGGAGAAGCTCGACCTCGAGCTTATAAGCAATCACCATCTACTAATTGGTAATGTAGTCCCACCATGCGCCTTAGCACCTTTTCTTCAATTTCTTCATTAAATAGATTCATAAAATGCTTTGTGTTTATCTCGAAGTAGAACACAGGGATCTCAAACTCCATCATGATCTTTTCTTTTTCTTTTGCAAGTTCCTCGTAAAACTTAGAAGATCTAGTTGAGTACACATTTCTTGTCTATAAATTTCTTCATTACAATCGGGGTTAGCACCCTGGGTTTGTCGTGGGACTACTGGTGCAAGATCGATGTGATTGCGAGCACCTTCTTCGAGATGAAAGTTGTTCTGCAACCGTTGTAATCGTTGATTCATTTCACGAAATTCAATTTGAACATCCTCCATAACTTTGGTCAAATTTTCTAAAACTTGTCCCAGTCGATCATACATAGTCGGCATTGCAATAGTTGGATCTTACTTGCTCTGATACCAACTGATGCAAGGAGAAAATAAAACCAGAAGCATAAAAAGAAAAAAGAAAAAAGGTTGAGAGAATATACCTTCTCTCATGGTTTACACGAGAATCCACCCCAAAAAGATCTTTCTACAAGATCAAATTCACTCAATTCTCATTCTCTCATCTCTTTACAATGAAGGGAGATCTCCCCTTTAAATATGAAAAAATAAACAAATAAAAAAACCATAAAAATATAATCTCTCTCACGTACCACCTATATCTCTTCTCCCTATTTTCTCTTTCACTTTTTTCAATTCCTATCCACATCTTTCCCATATCCAAATCTATTATCTTTCCCATATTTAAATCCCTTAAATCTCTCAATTCTCATTCAAACCTCTTCTTCTCCCAACGTGAAGCCCCATAAATCTCCAATCAAATCTAACTAAATCTCACACTACTTAATATAAGATAAGCTTAGAAAAAAAAAACAACTCACACCAAGATTTACCTTTCTTAAAAAACTCATGACCCATTCCCATTCTTAAAAAGATAAATTAAAAAAAAAATAGTTATGAATTTTTTTCCTAATTTTTATCTGCATTACTTAGCTGACTGACAGGTCTGGAATTCCAGATTTGAGAAGGGAAACCATCCAGCGTACCAGCTATCTTGCACGCTATGCCATGGACTTCTATTTGGAACTGGCTTCCTCCACTTCCTTCTAACCGCGAACTCACGACAGAATCAGGGATAGCAGCTGCTACCTGAACCCAGCTTATAGATTCACGTTATAAGGGAATGGTCTAAGACTGCTACCTACTGGCTTGGCTCAGCATTAGCTACTCCATTCAAGTTAGGGAGCTCACGCGGAAGGCAATGTAAGCTCGGTCAGCAAGAGCAAGGTCGGGAGAGGTAGCTCACTCACTCTGCAGAAGAGTAGTTCTTCGGGTCGGGACGAAACCTAGAGAAAAAAAGTATAACCAGGCTTGGATACCATTTGTTAGGAAGTGATGCCTTCCCATCTATGAGTGAATCAAAGAAAACATAAAATAATAATATTTTAGAGGAAATTGCGCGATCAACCACTTACCAAGATTTTATATAGAAAAACCTTCAAAGAAAGGGAAAACCATAGCGCACGATAGACAAAATCTACCACATAACTAAAGAGTTGCAACGGCTCTTCCCAAGCCGATTGAACGTAGTTTGAGGATCTAGGGGCAAGAAAATTCATAAATATAGGGTTACCACTGTGATATTGATTACCTGTCTTGCTCCTCTTCTCAAAAGTGTAAAAAGAATATTCGAAATGGCATTCAAAAATTCTGAGCTTCAACCACGTATCAAGAAACAAAAACAAAAAAAAAAAAAAGAGAGAAGCAAAAACAACTCCAATGGATCTCCCTTTTTGCAATTTTACCCACAAAAACCTAGGGTGAAAAAGTGAACTAGACAACCATTTTGCCACTATTCTTCTTTTCACACATCTCACTACAAAAAGGCCAACTTTTTTAATGAGAAACCCTAACTATAAAATTTACTTATTTTCCCTTCCCTTGCTATTTTTGCTTTCACAACAAAGTTGCCCACTCCACATGGGCTATACCACCAACATGGTAACACCTCTAGCTTACGTGGTGATAGGATCATCTCTGGTTTTCCATGTAACTTAAAAACTTACACGATCCCAAACAAGCAACTTGATACTCTGATTGAATGGTTTCATAACACCATACTCAGAGAGGTTTGGAAATTGCCTACTAATGTGTTCCTAGATTGTCGTTCTTCAAGATTATGTGAACAATTAAAGCCCATCTTAAGAGGTTTAAGCAACTATTCCTCATGAAAGATATGGGATAAGCGGATAAGGGTATCTTCCATAGTTCCCTGAATTTGAGCATAATCATCAAGTTTATTACACAGGAAGACTACCAAAATGATTTTATCTGGTGAGCTAGACTTATTGACAATAAGCAGGTTGATATATAACCAGTTTAATCCTAAGTGACTAAAGTTGGTGTCCTTCCAATTTCCTAGTCCCAGGTAGGTTATTTCATCTATTAATAACTAGCTGATAAGGAGCTCCTATAAACCACATATAACTCCATTAATTCAAATAAAATTCATAAAGGAACGCATAGATTGAATAACAGAAGCAGAAACACCCAAGTTTTCAGCAATTGCAACTTCCGCTTTCAGTAATTGTTACTGGGTTGCATGTTATGCATACAAGTCCATATATTCAGGAGAAAAACAGTAGTGACCATATCAGTAATACCACAATTATGTGAAGAAAAATTTCAGTTGGGTTTTTCATTCGGAGATAAATTTTTTCAAATTACAAAAGAAGAATTTGAGTTGGATAGTCCATGTTCACAAAATCACTTACCATGAAAATTGTGGTTGTCCTTTGAAAAATGGCAGATAACCGCAACAGGAGGTAGCTTTGACGTACAAACCATGCGTGGGTGAAGGTTATGGCGAATTCGAAATGTGGAAAACGAAATATTGGGCGGTATGTGGAGATTAAACAGAGATGATGATAACGTTGAAGCGGATGCCATTGCAAAAGAAGTCAGTGCTCAAAATAGGGACGGACGGATAACTGAGAGTAGTTATTCTGCCAACTCATCTTCTTGTGGCCACGTTTCGCAAAATTCGCTTGGAGACAATTTCCAAGACGATGGTTTGTTCTTTTATTCGAAGCGTGTGGTTTGTACTAGGCTGAGGCTTTGAGTACTGGAAATCTGTGTGATGCTATGAAAATTTATTTTTATATCAATTAATAAAATTTTAAATTTTAGAAATAATGTACATCGAGTACATATAAATATGTATTACATGATACACTATTCCCAAGATTTCAATCTATTTTTCTTATGTCTATACATCTTAAGGACAAGACGATCCATTTGAAGATTTTTAGGCATCAAAGCAAACCCCTTCTAGTAAATTTTTGAGGTATGCCCTAATTTAGTTGTTTAGGGCGTCACTTTATATAAGCTTTTTTCTTATTTGAAAGTCGCTTCATGTGTAATTAAAAAATAAAAAAGAGGTTTTATATTATACAAGTATGCTCCTCTAAAATTTACCAGGATGAAGTTCTAGTTCATATTCAACCCTAATTATAAAATTCTAAAAAAAGTGTAAATTGAGTATATCTATAAACTTGAAAATAAATAATATGTTACCATAAGCACTATTTTTAAGATTGATTTTTTTTGTTCTTTATATCCATATATCTTGACATCGAGATGATCAGTGGCAAGTTTTACAACTTCATAATACTCTTTTCTAATGGATTTTTTAGGCCTTTTCTTTTCAAAGATACTTCATGTTGTATAAGGGGAAAATATCAACTAAATAACCTAATAAACTTATAAATAGTATTTTGAAACCCGGTAATTAAATTAATCAGGACGGAACCAATTCTAGCATGGTGTAGTTTTATACCCGGTTGCCCTTAAAACTCCCTCTCTTACATTTCTTTTTTGTCTTTTTTTATGCTTGTCTTATGATTTTTTAGGCCCATTTTAACCCCCCACCACATAGATTTTGATTTTTATTTATTAATATTTTTTGGATCACTAATCTAGACTTGATGTAGATCGTCGATCCAGCAATCCAAAATGGATCCAGGTTTAAAATACTGCTAACAAAATCAAACTCATTAAAGTGTTAGTGTCACCCTTTAAATTTGATTGCAGCTTCCTTAAAAAATATCTTGAACAAATTGCCCAAATTTATGTTAAAATCAGCAAATTGCTGGTCCTATTCAAGATTGGGAATCTAAAACAAACAAAGGCATTTAGAGAATGTCTACCTACCTAAGTTGGCTGAGCCAAATGATGACAATACTCCTAATTATTCAAGATTAACAAGATGGAACAACAATTTACAATTGAAACAAATGTTTTTTTGTGTTCCTAATAGGCACATCTATGTTGCTAACCTTGAATAACAAGGGGCATTATTCTGAGAAAAAAAATTACCAAACTACCCCTAGTTGTTTAGCATTGTGGCCACTTGAGTGGGCCAACTACCGAAAATGCGCGAAACTTTTTAGAGTTCACAAACCTAAATATGCACAATTTGGTAACTTTTAAGCATATTTTTTGAGGAGATAACCAACTAAAATCATACTTTAAAGTAAACTCTCTCTACTTTAAAGTAAACTCTCTCAGTTGAATGGGATGTTCTGACTACTTTGACAATTTTGTAAGGTGGTTCGACTATTTAATTGTACTTTTATTAAAAATTGCTTTAAGAAGTGTGAAATAAAAAGAAAAATTTCAAAAGAAAATGAAATATCATCTTGTTTTGTCATCTTCTAAAATATTTTTTTCATATTAATTTTGTTTTTGTTTTTATCAAATTAGTCATAGCTCATTGTGATGTTAAAAGTCAATTTATCGATCTCCACATATTACGGCACAATTAAAGTAGAAAACTTCCTATAAAAACCATATTACTTGACATGATGTAAGGCAGGTGACTTTGGCTTCAAATTCTCATTGAATTGTTGAGCTCCACCCCACTTGCACATGAATTCTCAAGCGATGTTCTCAAACCTCACAGCCTGCAAGTAGAGGCCCATGATTGGTCCTTTAAAAGACGCCTATAGGTAGTGCAACTACAGTGTTAATGGATTTTAGGTGTCTTCTAATGACAAGTTCTCCCTTTTAAGTTTACGCACCAAAACATGATGGTACCGGGGTTCTCTTTTTGGTACATGTGGACATTCCTCCCTAGTAGGTATCTTCTTATAAGCATAGTTGTATATGCATATGCCTTTGGGTGGCAATATCAAGGATTTGGCCCTCGTCCTAATATGTCGTCATCCCATGCATGAATATATTTTTTTCAATTAATTTTCATTGGGCATCTCTTTGACCTCGAACAGGACACCCTATAAACCCTCCTAAGTTCGTCTTTATTCACAATGTTAAAGGATTTCAATGACTCAAGGCACCACTTCCAAGCCCTATCGGATAGGCATAAGCTACACCCCCAATCCCCTCCTTGAGAACCAAGCACGAGTTTGAGTACACACGTGTCAAAGCCATGAAAGGCCACGAACCTCCAACACAGGTCCTATTCTACAAGGAGTTTTATCATAAAATTTGGAGACAATCATCCAACATCCATGATAGTGTTGTTCCTTATGGTTTGGATTTTGCGAGAAATCTAAGCCTTCATTGACACATTTTTAGTATGTTACAAACCAGTAGCCTTTTGGTGTTTCAAACTTAGATTTCTCCAAAGTTAGAAGGAGTATTATCATGAAATTTGGTAAATGTGTTCCTCATATAATCCTCTATTAGATTAACAATGTCCCATAACTAATAATCTTCTGATTTGAAAGAGATTTGGCCCATAATGGATAGGTCTATTATGGAAAATCTAAAATTGTGATAAAGCAAATTTGAAGGGTCATATCTCCCTCATTTCTAATCCATTTGACTTGAAATTTATGGAACAGAATCCCCTTTGAATCCTCTTTCAGCATATGAAATTTCAAGTTAGAAGGACTGACCATTTGTAAACGATCTAATGTGTTGTGGACTATGCTCATACTAGTATTTGCTTATCCGCTATTGTATTCAGACAAGAAATCCACGAGATTTTCTTGGGGCAAATCCCATCATTTTGGGCTTGTTTCACCTCAAAACTCAAATAATTCATATCTTATTATGACCCTATGAGAGAGGAGTACTCTAGCCACCTTGAATTTGGATGAATACAATTTTTTTATCATGATTATCATCTCAAGTAGCGAATTTGGATTAATACAATTTTTTTATCATAGATTTTCATCTCCAGTAGCCCATATAGATTGTTGCCAAGGGATAAGGATTGAAAGAGAGAGAGACTAAAGTCAAGAATAATATCCAAGAGTGCTGCATACGACACTTTGAAACTCCAGGAGCATGAGAGAAAGAACACTACACCAGTTTAGGACTCAAATCAAGGAGATCTTTCAACATCAACATACTGAGGTATAAAGAATCGTATATTCGTATGTGACTTAATTTTTATACTTGGGGTTATCTAAAATTCAGAAAATTCCAGCACCCTCCATTGAAAATTTAATTCCTTAACATAATTCTAGAACATTCCAAACGAAAAAGACATGTCGAGTCCCCCAATTCCTTTCAAATTGTATCACAATCCATTGTTCAAGATGCGCATAGTTTGCCCTAAACAAATGTAAAAATGACACTGGTAATCTTGGACTCAGTGCATCCTCATCAACCAGAAATATTCTAGTGAAGTACTTGGAGCCCATTGGACAAAGTGTACTCCAACAAGACAAGTAGCTCAAGAGGAGTCCATAACAAATACAAATTGCCAAATAAGGACCAAACAAATGTATTAACCAAAGACCATAGTAAAAATTTGTAGGAATGCCAAAAATATCCCCCATGATCCAAATCAAACTTGGGACTGCAAAAAAGTGTAAATGGGGAACCAATGCAACAATGAGGAACCTAAAAAGTAAAATATTCACCCCCTGTGATGCTACTCTCTTCCCAAGTTCTAGGGCAAAATAAACAATGATAGCACATCCACCTAGGTCTCTAATGATAACATCACCACCTTAACCCCAATCTCATGAATACAATAAATTTTCCAAACAAAAACTGAGTGTTATCACATGGAACATATGGGAACTAAACAACCTTGATAAATTGGACCAAATTAGGAACTTTATTTGAAACCATATTAATTTTTATGTTATTTTATTATGAGTGATGTAATGAGGTTGTACTTGTAAGTTTGTTTAGTAGAAAGTTATGAAATTACTAGGAGATTAGTAGCTATTGTTGTAAGTTAGTAGTTATTGTTGCAAGTGGGTAGTTATTGTAGGAAATATGGTTGTAAAATATCTATTTAAAGAGAGGTTTGTAGCGAGAAAAGGGGGTCACATGTTTTAAGGTTAATCTTGGGTGTCAAGATTATAATGCCTTTGTGCACCCTCGGTCACATATATAAAGGTTAATCTTCGGTGTGAAGATTGTAATGCCTTTTTGTACCCATGTTTTTTCTTTAATGAATGTTGCTCTTCCACTTCATTTGGGTAGCTCTTCCTCTTTCTATTTGGTTGTGAGTCTTGGGCTAGTGTGACATTGTTACACTAACTGAGATGCGGATTGTTCTGATGTTGTACCATCCATCTTTCTCTACATGGTATCAGAGCCACAAAGGTGGTGGTGATGTTGTCTTGACCCTTGGTGAAGAAGATTAATTGTTTTTTTTTAAGATGGATTCGGTTGGAAGGTCTAATGATTTTAATATTGAGTTGGGAATTCAACTCAAAGCAGTTTTTCTATTTCTTAGCTCTTCTTAACGATCTGGGATCCCTGTTTAGAGATCTCTCTTTGATCTGGAAGAACCTATTCGAAGGCACGAATGAAGTGACTTATCATTCGTAGGTTAAAGAGGGAGTATATTCCCTATGCTATTTCTATTCAAGGGTAGGTTATGAAGACATCCTCGGTGGAGTTTGAGAATCTCTTTGGTGGCTCGTTAAATGGCCGGATTTTCAACTTCAGGACATGATGGAGATGATTGCAGATACATGGTCTCCTTTCTAAAAAATCACTTTAAGATAGAGTGTTAAAATTGTTAAAGTGTATTTTCTAGAAACCATATTATTTTTTACGTTATTTTATTATGAGTGATGGTGTGAGGTTGTACTTGTAAGTTTGTGTAATAGTATGAAACTACTAGGATGTTAGTAGTTATTATTGCAAGTGGGTATTTATTGTAGGAAATATGGTTGTAAAAACATCTATTTAAAGAGAGATGTGTGTTGAGAAAATTGGGTCACATGTTTTAATTTTAATCTTGGGTGTCAAATTGTAATGCCTTTGTGTACCCCTTTGTCACAAGTATTAAGTTTAATGTTGGGTGTCAATATTGTAATACCTTTGTGCACCCCATGATCTTCTTTAATGGATGTTTTTCTTCCACTTCATTTTGGTAGTTCTTCTTCTTTCTATTTGATTGTGAGTCTCGGACTAGTATGACATTGTGACACTAATTGAGAGGCAGATTGTTTCGGTATTGTGGCATCCATCTTTCTCTACAGGTTCAAGCATAAAAACTGTGGGGATATCATCAAGAAAGGTATTGGGATAAAAAAATAAAAGGTTGTGCAATGTTTAGGGTTCAAACAAAATTCAAATGATAAAAAATCACTAAAAAGTGAAACGTTGAGACCTTTGTTTATGTTCATTTTGCGGTCAAGCAATAGAACAACAATTATAGTTGATACAATAATAACTTGAGTCTTATCCAAAAAATCATTAACTTCCAGATGAAAAGAAACTGTTTATCCAAAGCTCTCACTAATGAGGGGTTTCTTTTTTACATCAAAAGTGAAGGCAAAACTGGATAATTTAAGGCGATTTTTGTATTAAAACTTTCTTCTCTAAAACGATGACTAGAAGATTGTGTTGCACAATATCTAAGTTTAAGGCAAAAGATGGCTCATGCCACCAATAACAAATATATTGTCCGAGAAGCCAGTAGCATCTACGTTAACCTTCTTGATATTGTAGAATCCGTTTGTCTCTCATCTAAAACCCCTCTAAGGAAGAAAGCATGCCTTCAAAGGGGTGCAACTTCAGAAGAAATCATAACTACCCTCATGATTATTAGTCCAAATCAATCTCCAATAACTTTAGAAGAAATCATAACTACCCCTTATGCAACATCCCTCCATCTTACCTTCAATCTAGTCTTAAAAAAATTAAGTTGTCCCTTTCATAGTTCAAAAAATCAACTCAACCAAGGCACTTGGCCTAGCCGATTTACTTGAGCGAGTCCAAATAACTCGCCCGAGTAGAGTTTGAATTTAAAAAATAAAAATTCAACATATAAGTTAATGTATATATCTTATATTCTTCACATTTACACCACTAAACATCTAATGGCGTGCTGGTTAAGTCCACTTTATTAGGGGCGCTTATACATAGTACATTTGGGGTTCCATTTGTTATTATCATCTGAGTGTTTTTTTTGTTATAAGAAACTAATACAACAGTAGATATATAATAAGCTTCGCTTTTGTTAATGGTGTGCTTGGCAGGATGTGTGCTCCTACTCTTAGAGGTTATTGGTTTAAATCTTCTTCATAAACTTCTTTGTTTTTTTCTCAACTCATGTTTACTCCTATTATTATATATAGATATTAAAATTATGCATACAGTGTACTCAAGACAAACTTACCTCGCCTATAAGGCAAAGCCTAGTTACTCGGCCGATTCAGAGTACACAATTCCAAGTCTCGAAATGCTGGTCCCATCTATCCTTGATTTCAGACCTATTAGTCTTTGCCATTTCATCGAAACGCTGGTCCCATCTATCCTTGATTTCAGACCTATTAGTCTTTGCCAGCTCATCAATAATGTGACTAGAAACATCATCACTAATAGACTTAAGTCTACTCTAAATCTGAACATTAGCACTGTCCAAGGTGCTTTCCTCCATAGCAGAAGATCTTTAAGCCATAATTGCCAACAAACTTATTCATGTCATCCCTAAAAGGAGAAAAGAGAGCATCTTTTGCCTAAAATTGACCATCACAAGGTTTTGATAGGGTGAACAGTGTATTTCCAATAACTGGACTCCAAAGATAACGGAATCTCGAGAAATTCATAAAGAGCTATAAATGTGCATTAGTCTTGGGCATTCCATGGTTACTAATAGTAAGGCTTCTAGATACTTTAAGGGTACAAATGAGCTTAAAAAAGGAGAACCTCTCTCCCCATATCTCTTGCTCCTCGTAGTGGAGGGCCTTAACAAATTCATTAAAAAAGAGATCGTAGAGGGAGATTTCAACCTTTCAAGATTCCTAAAGTCCCAACTACAATATCCAGTCTAATTTATGTCGATGAGTGCCTTATGTTTGAGATTACCAACAATCTCCATTACTAAAAATGCACCCTTTACCACATTCCAATCCCTCACCAATGCAAAAGAATTCTGCCAAAAAAAAACATTTTCTTCTTCAACTTCTCTAATTTTGATAAACATCAAATTAAAAAATTCTTAAATTGTAGCCTATGTGAACGACAATCAACATGTATATGCATGCCATTATTTCAAAGAAAAAACTCTTGTGAGGGATATTTTCAAAGTGATATTGCGGATGTCATTCCCACTCCTAACACCAATCCACTAATACTTTCAAAAAGTTAACTCGTAATCTATTTGAAAAAATGGGTAGGAGCCTGTCTTCCCCACTGAATTAGCCAAAAAAAAAAAAAAAGATTCTTCTTAGCCAAGCTGTCAAAAAAAACATGTCACGGTCAACTAACTTGTCTAATTGCCATACTGCTCATTAACATACGACATTACCTGTTGGGGGTGGGGGGTCAATCCCTAACACCTACTTTCCAAATTAGTGGGTTCAAGCATTCGTTCACTTGACATGGTAGATGCCCAAGAACTTGACATTGTTTTGAGGAGGTACCTAAAAACAATGTCAAGTAATTGAGGTATTTTCATCCCCTTAACAATTTTGCAAGGTGTTTTCCTTTATATGATAGTAATTGTTTCCTCTTTTTAAGGTTGCGAACCCTAAAAGCAGGGCATGACAACAATTTGACTCATCTTGAACATGCAAGGATACTTCCGTCATTTGATTCAGACTCTGATGTGGGTTAAGTGCTAAAATGCTTTGGCTTGTTAGGGGGTTACCAACCATAAATAAGAGCAATTTGTATTTTTTGTGATATTTTTTTAAGAAGTGCTTAAATAAAATACAAATTGAAGTAAACCCTCTAATGTTAACTGAGATGTTTAAGCTCTTTTAATGATTTTGCGGGGGGTTATGACCTCTTAAATGATGTTTTCCCTTTTAGAAATACACATGAGAGCCCCTTTGAGAAGAAAGTAAAATAGATGCCTTGTTTTCTAGGTCAAAAGTGTTGTTTGTTTGGAAATGGATACTGATAAAAGATTAGATGTAACATAGGAAGGTTATTTGCTCCAAAGGAAGCATTTCCTCACTTCCCTCTCTAGGACCCCAATTTTTGGGGATTCCTTGTTGAATGGTTGGATCTGAGTGTTCGAAAATTCATAACCTAATTTTTTGGGCTTACAAAAATCATCTTGTAATTTTAATTAGACCCCAAAATTTCATATCCGAAAGAATTCTCCTATACATGGGCTTGAGTATAGGTTTGCCTCTTTTAAATTAGTTTTGTTCAGTGATTTAAAAATCACACTGTATCAGCCAGTTTTGCTTGTTCCGGGGTAGGTTCGAATCTCCATGGATTCAAGAGTAGGACCATTTCCCCCTAATTTCTTTCTAGAGTACTAATACCGTAAAAATATTGTTTTTAGAGTGATTTAAGAATTTAAAATATTGTTCAAAATTTTTAAATAAATGAGATCTAAATTTTATATTTTTTATCTTTTAGAAAAAGTTTGCCAAATGGGCTGAGCCGATTCTTCAAGTTTCTTTGTCAAACAGGAACAGGTGGATTGCCAGTTTGACCAATTTTTCATTAAAATTACGTTAATTTTATTATTTTGAATTAATATAATTTTGTAAAAATTGTTAACTTATTTACACTATAATTATGTTAAAATTGTTATTCTTATATTAAAATTTTTATTATTATAAATATTTTAAAATATCACATAATTCAATGCATTAAATTGACATGTTATTAATAAGCGTTATTGTTATTGTTATCTAGACTATGTTATTTTCATATTTAATACATATTTTTAATCTTTAATTATTATATTTATAACATAAAATATATTAGCAAATAACTTATTGTTAATTTGTTAGTGTTATAATAACTTATTTTATAGAGCAATAAAAATTAAACTTACTTTTAAATTGTATTAAGTTATTATTGTTGTATGGAACATATAACAAATTGCTCAAACAATTACGAGGCGTACCTAGAATGACTCGATGAATTCTCAAGACAGTTCAATGAGTTGCACCAACATGATGAAGAGAAAGGACAACGGCATGTTTCATTTTGGTGTCATGATATATTTTAAATGTTGTATGTTCCATTTTAGACCATATGTTTATATCCATATCGATTATTATAAGCTTTTTTTTCCATTGATATGAGTGAATGGTTAACGGATATCCAGATAGGAAAATAACATCTTAGTATTCATGTATTTTTACAAAATAATGAAAGCACATAACACAACACTCCCCCTTTTTTTTTAGAAACACTATCTTTAGTGTTTTTTAAAAAAAAAAAAAAAATTGTGTCGAAACCTGCTGATCCGCCGGATTCTCTATTCTGGATCACCGATCCGATATGGTTTTTTGGAAGACCGATTTGGGTCACTGATCTGTTTTTTCAAACCTTGATTTTTCACCATAATGTTTGCAATGAGTTACATAGAGAATCTTGAACATCATATAGTTAAAATCATTGAAGGAAAAATTGCATGGTCTAACCAGTAACCACCCGATTAGATCCAGTTCCGGTTTCTGTCAATTTTCGTGGCAAGCCGAGTATTTATAAAAATTTTAAAAATTATATAAAATCCCCAAAAATAAGGGGTTTATTTGTAAAATATTTTTAATATTTTTCATCGTTATGGCAAAGATTGGAAATTGTTTCCGCCATTAATACTTATTTTTACATTTTCCCAACTTTTTTTGAAAAATTTCAAAAATATCCATGCACACAAATCAATTCTTTAAAATCTCTTTTTTTCATTAATTTTCAAAAGGTGCAATTGGCATACGGATACATCCGTAGCTGTAGAGATAAGGTGCACCTTCAAATTTTATCATGGTATATAATTTTGATGTAAAATGTTCTTAGGATTATCTCAAAATCCATTTTTATATCTAATTATAAAAGTTTAAAATTGGTTAAAATCAAATAGATCTATAAACATATGAAAATCTTGACAATGGACGGTGTAGATAATATGTTGTAAAATGCACTATTTTTGAGACTTACAATCTTTTTATTTTTCATAGTCATACATCTCGATGTCGAGATGATCAATCAAAGGGTTTTTCAACATTAAAACTACCTTTTCTGATGGATTTTTGAGGTGCATCCGTAGTTCTACATTATATAGTTGCATCCTTATATAAGCTTTTTCCATTTTCAAATTTATTTGGATGTGTTTTGCTTAATCATTATTTAAAGAAAAAAGTTTATATAGAGCCAAGGCTCTAAACAATCAATTAGAGCCCACCTATAAAATTTCACTAGAAAACGTTGTTTTGATGCCCAAATATCCTCAAATTGATCATCTCGACATCAAGATGCATGGACATGAGAAAAAAAAAAGATATCAAGTTTTGGAAATAGTGCATCTTGTAACGTATTTTTGGACCGTCAATTTTCAAGATTTTCAAGTTTTCATGGATCTGCTCGATCTACACTACTTTTTATGCTTTAAATTTTATACTTAAAGATGAAAATATATTTTAAGGCTATCACAAATATTTCCATTATTGAAACCATATTTTTCATCACTATTTGAAGGTGGGCTTTATTTTGATTGTTTAGAGCCTCGCTCTATACAAACTGCATGCTTCTTTAAATATATTTTTATATTTTATTATATTTTTTGTATTTTTTATTTTTTTAATATTTTTTAACTGCTGAAGACTTGCTCAGTTAGGACGATTGAACGACCAGTTCATCAATTAGGCCGATTGAACCCCTTCCGAGTCATGTTCGAATAACTATTTCGATTTGAATTTTCCTATACCGGTTAAAATAGATCGTGTAGTCTTCTAGGCCCTAGCTACGAATGAATGGGGGCTGATGCTTTGGTGCTTCCTTACCTTCCCATATTATCGCTAATGATATAATATTTTTAATAGTTGTCAAAAAAAAAAAAAAAATTCATGAATGGGATTTTGGAATCCAAGGTAGCTCACGTCCATGTAGGAACTCGTCTCCGCTAAGTGCTCTTAAATTATAATATGTTAAACCGTTTCAAAAGAAAATTATAATATAAAAAACTTTTGGCCCCGTGTGTTGACTGGTGGGTTAAAAAATGTATAGAGAGAAGGAGTGGATCGTAGGGAGGCACTCGTCCATTCGTTGTCGTTAATGAGGACAAAGAAATAGGCGGGCCGGGGCGGGCCACGTGATTCTAAAAAAAAGCATGCTACCGCCATAGATTCCCAACAACAATAGTACGGATGCAACCACGGTTTGACACCGCATAACTGTACATTATTTGCAAAGTAAAATATAGCGCAATCCAGTATAACATTGTACACTCCACTCCACTCCAAAGTGGCCATCCACCCTCTATCCCCACAAGCAATGGAGATCATTTAAAGCACAGTGTAGCTCATTAATCTCCACCGGGTTTTGTATTCTACTTGGGAGCTCTTGTACCAAGGTTCTAAAAAACAGATTGGAGACCCGAATCATTTTTTACTCCAGATTTTTTATGTAGCTCGGCGGATCAGCGATTTGGTCCAATGAATCCAAAATATAAAATAACATAATTGGAGCTAGTTCTCGCTAATAGTACCGATCAAAATCGGCCCAAACCGGCCAATTCCAGTCATTAAGAAAAAAAAAACAAGTCCAAAAACAGCAAGGCCTGTTTTGATCGGTTCTATGATAGAACTAGTGGGTTCTCTCAAAAAACTAGCTGGAATACGCTGATCGATTCCCTATTTGGATCAGCCAGCTATGATCTCGAATTACCGATTTTTCAAATAATGTCTTATATACTTTTTTTTTATTTTGATAATATCCCAATTTTTTATTGCTAAATCCAAAAAATTACCGACATCAACTCATATCAAATAAGTTACATCATCATAAACCACCAAAGAAGACAAAGAAGCGCCCTTTTTTGGTCTTATACACAATAGTGCATAGGATTGTCTTGCTTCCCTCTATCTTTCTTCCCCATATCTAATCTCTCTCTCTCTCAATACACACTCATGTACGTACCATGATACATGTGATCTAAGCACCACCTCTAAATCTATCTATCAGACCAAAGTCTCTTGCCCAAAAAAACTTTTATTTTTAACAATTTATAATTGAAACTTTGGCGTTAGGTTGGGGTAGGATAAAAAAAAAGAGTTAAGGACCATGTGTAAAGTGTCATGTTTCATGTGCATGATGGGCTTATAAACATAAAAAACGCATTACAAGCAGTAAGTACAATAATAGACAGCCAACAAAAAAGATGGATTGTAATGGTGGGATAAAAAGGTAAGAGGCATGGCCTCCACACAAACAAGATTGGATCACATGATTGTGGACAGCATCATTTTCTTGGGTCTCCTGGCTTGATACCTAAATTTAATAAAACGGCCTGGCTCCATTATTATTGCCTCTTTTTTTTTATCATATTTTCAATAGGTAACTTTTATCATATTAACAAATCTGCATGACTCCAATATTATTGCCATTTTTTTATCATTTTTTTTTTATTTGGGTTGGGTTTGTATAAGGTGCCCACCTTATACTATACAAGTAAGGTACACATTTAAGTCTTTTTGAAATATATAATTACAGTAGTGAAATTTTTTACGATGGCTTGAAAATCTAAGTTAAATTCTTATTATGAAATTTAAAATTCTAAAAACGGTGGAAATTAAGTAGATCTATAAACACTTCAAAATCTTGAAAATAGACGGTTCAGATAACTAGTTACAAGATCAATTATTTTTAAGACTCGAAATCGTTTTTTTTTTATATCATACATCTTGAGGTCGAAATAATCAATTAAAAGGTTTTTCCGACTTCAAGACACTCTTTTCTATAAGATTTTTGAAGTGCACCTTACTCTATAGTATGAGGTCGCAACCTTATATAAACTTTTCCTATATTGTTTAAAATAAGTTTATTTCCATCAGTACTTCTGTTGGAATTTTTACATGTAACCTCTTGCCATAAAAGGTTTACAACTCCAAGTGGAAATTTTGTTCTAAAATTTCAGAGTCTTGTGTGACTTGCACAGTTGTTCTAAGAGGCTTTGCTATTCCACTGGATGACTATCTCGATATTAAAAGAAAAAAGAAAAAAAAAGCACCTATTGCCAGTAACCGTGGAGATGAGCCACCCCATTGCTTTCACGAAGTATGGAGCCCACAAATTACTTTTAAACGAGACAGATGGACGACCGTAAGTTCTTTGCTATCCAAAATCACCCTCATATTGACTTTGGCTCTACATTGATGCAATTTTGGTGCTTTGAAGACTTGCTTTTCAGCGCACCAATAGGCAAGATTATTATTGTGACCTTCTGTTTTCAAATATTCTTAATAATGCGTTGTAACCTTAAACAATCCAATTAAAGCGCACTTTAAAATTCTATCATAACATGTAATTTTGTTGTAAAAAATTTTTAGGATTATATTAAAATTTATTTTCATACTTAATGAGAAAATTTTAAATTTAAAAAATGGTTAAAATCAAGTAGATCTATAAATATATGAAAATCTTGAATATGATGATCTAGTTAATGTGTTGCCAGATATACTATTTTCGAGACTCAAAAACTTTTTTTTTTATGTTCATATATCTCGATGCCAAGATGATTGATTAGAGGGTTTTTTCAACATTAAAATAACATTTTCAATAGATTTTTTAGGTGCATCTGTGATTCTACATTTTAAGGTTGCAATCTTATATAAACTTTTCCCATATATATATATATATAAAAGTAGTTTGTAAAGAGCCTAGGCTCTAAACATTAAAATTAGAGCTTACCTTCAAATAGTATCGAAAAATGTGGTTTCAACACTGTAAATCTTTGTGATGACCTTAAAATATATTTTTACATTTATTTATAAAGTTTAAAGCTTCAAAAATAGTGTAGATTGATAAATCTATGGCAACTTGAAAATCTTGAAAATTGATGGTCAAAAATGCATTACAAAAAACACTATTCCAAAACTTGAAATCCATTTTTTTTCTTATGTCCATGCATCTTGATGTCAAGATGATGAATTTGAGAATATTTGGGCATCAAAACAATCTCTTCTAGAGAAAATTTTGTGGTAGGCTCTAATTTGATTGTTTAGAGTCTCGTCTCTCTCTCTCTCTCTCTCTCTCTCTCTCTCTCTCTCTCTCTCTCTCTCTCTCTCTCTCTCTATATATATATATATATATATATATATATATATATATATATATATATATGGGTGCGGTTTGTATAGAGCCGAGGCTCTAAACAAGCAAATTTGAGCCCACCTTCAAATAGTGTCGAGAAATATGGTTCAATGCGGGAAAGTTTTGTGATAGCCTTAAATTACATTTTCATCTTTAGTTATAAAATTTAAAGCTTTAAAAATAGTGTAGATCGATCAGATCTATGAAAACTTGAAAATTTTAAAAATTGACAGTTGCAAAATGTATTACAAGATGCACTATTTCCAAAACTTGAAATTCATTTTTTTCTCATGTCCATGTATCTTGATGTCGAGACGATCAATTTGATGATCTTCGGGCATCAAAACAACATCTTCTAGTGAATGTTTTGAAGTAGGCTCTAATTTGATTGTTTAGAGCCTAGGCTCTATATAAACCTTTCCCTATATATATATATATATATATATATATATATATATATATATATATATATATATATATATATATAAAGGTTGCAACCTTAAAATGTAGAACTACAGATGCACCTCTAAAATCCATCGGAAAAAGTTGTTTCAATATTGAAAAAATTGATCATCTCAACGTTGAAATGTATGACGATGAAAAAAGAAAGGAATTTGAGTCCCAGAAATGATGCATCGTTCAACAACTTATCTAGACCATCCATTTTTAATATTTTCATATGTTCATAGATTGACTTGATTTTAATCATTTTTGGAGTTTAAAATTTTATAATTAGATATGAAAATAGATTTTGAGATAATCTTAAGAATATTTTAACTTCAAAATTATGTGCTATGATAAACTTTGGAGGTGCACCTTAAATGGAATGTTTAAGGTTGCAACCCTATGGAAACCACACCTATATATATATATATATATATATATATATATATATATCACTATTTTAATTTTAATATTTTTCTATAAATCACAAATTGAGATGAAAGTTTGGTTGTATATAGAAAGTAATTTTCAATAATTTAAAATGACCAAATTACCCCCATCATTTTATAGGGGTATTTAGGTCATTTTATCTTTTAAGAAATATTTTTTTATTTTTATTATGCCTACTATTTTTTAGTACATAGGTCCAAAATTTCACTACGATCTGATTTCTAGAAAGAAGATTAAAATTCATATAGTGATATGAATTTTGAACCACCTAATGATGATCTAATGCTAGGGAGCTAATAGTTTATACTATTCATTATAGCTAATAGCTTATGAAATCATTTTCTATATATATATATATATATATAGGAAAACTCTTCCCAATTCCTATAGGTAAAAATGAACAGTAATTGCGCCTTCTCTTATCACTATCCAAATTTCATCGCACGGTCACAATAGTCCAATAGTATTTCATTTTTCTTTTTTTTTTTTACGAATCCAAATTACTTAAAATTTGGAGCGTGTGTACATCTTAGTGAGGCGCACCTAATAAAAATATGAAAACAATAATTCGTAAAATATAAATTGACCAAAATACCCCCAAAATAGTATACACACTTTATGCGATAAATTTTTAGGTGTGTCTCACTAAGATGTATACACACTCCAAATTTCAGATCATTTCGATTAGTAAAAACAAAATAAAAAATGAAACACTATTGGACAACTGTGACCATGCGATAAAGTTTGGATGGTGATGAGGGTAGGCGAAATCACTGCTCATTTTCACCTATAGATGTTTGTAGTATATATATATATATATATTATATTATATTAGACGGAAAAATATTGTATTAAGACAGCGCTTTTAGCTTAACTGAAATCAAGAAAGTTTTCCCATCCTTCTTCATATTCCTTTAAATTGTCTATAATAGTATTGTTCGGCCTCTATTTTACCCACCATTTTTCAACAATTCAGGACTATAGTTCGACTGAAAGTGCAAGTTCTATCAAAGTGACGAATTAAAATTTCACAAAGCCTCATAGATTTGATGGAACGAATTTCAAGAGGTCACAACAAAAACTTATATTCTTGTTGACCAAGTTTAAGGTCGCAAAATCATCACTCAAACGGCGAAGTTACAATCACCGAATGAAGTGGAGGACCTCGACCTAACCAAATTTCAGCAAAAATAGATGGAGAACGACTATGTTTGCAAGGCTTATGTCCTCAATGTGCTCACCGATACGATTTATGATATGAATTTTTCAGTGTTATTGGTGAATGAACTTTGGTAATTGTTCGAAACTAAAAATTAAACACAAGAATAGGTAACTAATGTTTTCATATTTCAAAAATTATTTAGAATTTAAATTCAATAAAAATAAGCCTATTCTCAATCAAGTTTATGAATTACAGCTTGTTTTTTTTCTATTATTTTAGGTAGTTCAGTGGAGAAGTGGTCCGCTACCCAACCTTACCATAGAATTCAAGACATGATATTGTGGCAACCTGCCATCTTGACCACCTAGCCTTGAGCATATTTCCAAGTTATATAATATTATAAATTAGCTTAAGTAAAGTGGTATTGAATTAAAATAAGTTTTTCAAGTGGGAACAATTACACATGAGTTACCTCCCTCATGGAAAGAATATCAAAAGAAGAAGAAACACTAAAGGGTTAATGTTGACTTTGTTTAACTTCAATGGTCTCTTTGTATAAAAGAAGATAATAGACTTAAGGAAAAGAAAGAGAAGTAACGAAAATTTAATCCAAAGCTATTCTTGTGGAGCACAAGTCCAAAGATATGGTTCAAACTAATAAAAGGCCTTTCTCTTCCAAGAAGCAAAAGGATAACTTGAAGAATTAGATGTTTAAGAAAAGGAAAGGCACTTCTCTTTCGTAGAAACTGGAGTATTTTAAATACAAGGGCATTCTTGATAGACACATAAGTAAAGTGTGGAAGTGAGGTTGCTTTATACTACATGGAATCGTCTCTAGAGCCCTTATTTTTTAGTTTTAACACTGTTCTACTTAGATAAGGAATATAATTCAAAGTTATACTATGGAACTAGATAGGCTTTGTAATGCATAATCTAAGTGAAAGTTCAAACCAAAAGGTATCTTCATCGTATGCAAATAATATATTGTTGCACATGTTTTCATATTTTTTTTAAATAGCGGCAAAAATGCTATAATATTTTGTTTAAAAAATACGAGCTAGTATTTCAAAATAATATATTATAAATGAGTATTTCCTAATTTTTAATAAAGAGGGAGAAAGATGTGAGTTTTGTCCCACAATGAAAAATAGATTATGGGAAGAGTAGCATTTATATAGAAACTTTTTCTAGTTTTATTTATATAGAAACTTTTTCTAGTCTTATTTTATATAGAAACTTTTTCTAGTCCTAATTAGAAAGGTAAATCGACCATCATGTAAAGACTGTAAGATTATCCCAGAAGAGAGTTTGACTATCCAGCATAGGCTCGTGGTCAAGAACGTCTACATAAAGATATGGAGGCTAAGGGGTGAAAGTAATGGGCTTCCAAGAACTAGGTGATGGAATTTAAAAAATGAGAAAATCGACTTATTTAGGGATAAATTAGTTGAAGAAGAAAAATGAAACTTTGAACATGATGTCAATATTATATGGAATGAGATGGTTGAATATATCAAAAAATGAGTGAAAAGAAGTTTTAGGAAAATCTAAGAGGGAAAAGAAACTTCGATAAGGAAACTTGGTGGTAGAATGATGAGGCTCAGAAGACCATTAGCAAAAAATGATCATCTTATAAAACTTAGCAATGTAATAGAAACGATCAAAACTTAAAAGAATATAAAAATACTAAGAAAAATGCTAAACAAATAGTAAGTAAAGCTAAAGTTAAGGCATATGATAATCTATACAATAAATTGGGAACAAAAGAAGATGAAAAAGATATCTTCAAATTAGCAAAAATAAGAGAAAAAAAAGTGTAGGGATCTAAACCATATTAAATGCATTAAGAGTGAGAATCAAAGGATTTTGGTAAAGGATGATGAGGTCAACAAAAGGTGGATAGTCTATTTTCAAAAATTATTAAATGACAAACAAAATTGGAACATAGTGGTAGAAGGGACTATTGGTACAAGTGTCAACAGAGGTCATAAATACATTCGTAGGATTAGGATATCAGAAGTGAAACAAGCTTTAAAAATGATGAAGATAGGAAAGGCTTTAGGATCACATGTTATCCCGATTGAGGTTTAGAAGTACATAGGGGAAATTGGCATTGATTGGCTGACAAAGCTATTCAACAATGTGTTGAGAATAATGACAATACCAGACGAATGATAAAAAAATATTGTAGTACATATTTACAAAAACAAATAAGACATACATAAATGTGCAAACTATCGAGGGATGAAGCTTATGAGTCATATTGTGAAGCTACGGGAAATAGTCATTAAGTAACGACCAAAGCATGAAACAAGTGAATTTCAAAACTAATTTAGTTTATGTCAGGAAGGTCAACAACTGAGGTTGTTTTCCTACTTAGGCAATTGATTGAGAAGTTTAGGGTGAAGGGAAAAGACCTCCACATGATCTTTATTGATCTAGAGAATGATTATGATAGAGTACCTTGAGATTTGATTTGGTGGGTGTTGGAAAGGAAATACACCTCTAGATACTACATCGACTTGGTGAGAGACATGTATAACAGAGCGGTTACTAGTATACGAACAACTAATGGAGAGGCGAGTGAGTTTTCAATGACAATAGATTTACATTAAGGGTCAGCATTGAACTTGTACCTATTTGTCTTAGTTATGGACAACTTAACTAGACACCTATAGGATGAGGTACCGTGGTGCACATTGTTCGCAGATGATATAGTTTTGATTTATGAGATCCAAAACGACATCAACATAAAGTTAGAACTTTGGAGAGGTACTCTACAATCCAAAGGTTTTAAAATTAATCGAAATAAGACAAAGTATATTGAGCGCAAATTTAGTAGTAATAGGAGTAGAGACAAGGAAGTAGTTAAGATTGATGAGTAGGAGGTACAAAAAATACAATTTTGATATCTTGGGTCAATAATTCAGGAAAATGGAGAGATCGAAAAAGATGTTGTACACAAAAATCGAGTTTGGTGTGCAAAGTGGAGATGTGCAACTAACTGCATACTAATGAGGCAGAAAAGGCAAGTTCTATAGGACGATGATGACACCAGCTTTGCTCTATGGGGTAGATTGTTGGGCAAAAAAACAGTAATATACCCATAGAAGGAGTGTAGTGGAGATGAGGATGTTGAGATGAATGAGTGACAAGACAAGAAGGGATAGAATTCACAATGAATAGATTCAAGAGAATTTAGATGTGGCACCGATTGGTGAATAAATGATAGAGAGTAGGAGACTTAAGTGGGTTGGCTATGTGTGGTGCTGACTAAGTACAACACATGTTATGCGGTGAGAATTAGTTCAATAAAAATCTGAAAAGGACAAGGGGCAGATCCAAAAGGACATGGTTGGAAGTAATTTGAAAAGATATGGGGACCTATAGCCTCACTAAGGATATGGCCTTTAATAGAGCAGAATGGATAACTAAGATTCATGTAACAGACCCCAATTAATTGGGAAAAGGTTAAAATGATGATGATGATGTTACTGTCATAATAGTGTTTGCGCTCTAATCTGCGTCGATCTCTGGGTGAGATTAACTCAAATCTTTGCAAAACTGAGTCACAACGTGAATAAAACGATCATGTCCATTGCGGTCGTTTTATCGACACGAAAAATTTGGGATTCCACTACAACTCTCTTAGAGCCGTTACGACTTTTAAGGCAAAACCATAACGGTTGTACAAAAGACACTGCGGGACGAAACAATGTTCAATTTCGCCTTATGAAGCAAAATCGTAATGGCTCTATGAAGCAAAAGATTGCTTAAGACCCCACGTTCTAATATATTGTAAAATGATTTGACATAGAGATATACCCAGCTAAATTGCAAAGAATTTGAAAAGATAATCTACTGATATTTTCCCAATATTTATGATGTACGTCTTCAAAAGACAATATATTCCAAAAAATGAATTCTATATAGAGATTTAAGGTCCTTTTCCGGAATATATTATCCCAATATATTCATAAAATTTTAAATTTTCAATTTTTAAAAAACCTAAAAATTTTCTGTCTTGTGGGTCCTCTATTTATTCTCTCTCTAACTCTCTCTCTTCCACCGAGAAACCAGTCTTAGGGGATTTGGTTCTTGCATTGTTCTTCTGGGTATTATTAAGAAAGGTTCAATCTAATTTGAGGCTGAGCACCCCAATCAACGAAGGAAGTAATTCAAAAATTGGGTTTTGGGTTACAAAACAAAGTGGCTATGCTTTTTCCCCATTGCTTTTGGGGTGCAGAGATTGATACATTTGGGCAATTATTTTGTGGATAAAAGTGGCGAGTTCTTTTGTTCTTTAGCTATGCATCTGTATTCATGAGGTCCATTGATAATGGCCTTAGTTGCAGGTGAATCAGCAATTGGGTTTGTATCCATGGCTCCTTCTGATTCTCTCTTGCTAATGGCTTTAGTTGCAGGTGAATCAACAATTGGGTTTGTATCCATGCTCCTTCTGATTCGGTAGAGAGAGTGATTGATATACTTAAGAGGAATATTTAGCTCAAAGGGTATCAATGATCCGATCCAATTCAAGATGGGAGTACAAGATGGGGTAGAGATCAATTTACTTATGGGAATTATTCACATGTAGCAGTTGGGGCATCCGGTAAGTATTATGATATTCTTGTTGAGAGTGGGTAAGGTAGGTTATTCTTTGTGAGAGAGACAACAAATAGGAGGGCGGAGTAGTAGAGAGAATAGTCAGAGCACCCACGAATAGAAATTTTCATTTGAAAAGTAGAAAATTTAAAATTTTTGGGATTTTTAAAAATCAAAATTAGCCTGATCTCCCTTTTTTAAAAATCGAAATAGGTAGTTTAATTTTTTTTTTTTAAAAAAAAATATTATCAAGTCCAAAAAAAGGTCATATCAATAATAACAAAAAGTATTCAGTATTTTGTAAAAGGTACGGTTTGTATAGAGCCTAAGATCTAAACAATCAATCAAATTAGAGCCCACCTTCAAATAGTATCGACAAATATGGTTTTAATATCGAAAATCTTTGTGATAGCCTTAAAATATATTTTCATATTTAATTATAAAGTTTAAAGCTTCAAAATTAGTGTAAATCGGCATATTTATGAAAATCTTGAAAATTGACTGTCCAACAATTTGTTACAAAATACACTATTTCCAATAGTTGCAATCCATTTTTTTCTTATGTCCATGCATCTTGATGTCTAGATTATCAATTTGAAGATATTTGGGTATCAAAACAACCTCTTCTAGTAAAATATTTGAGGTAGGCTCGAATTTTATTCTTTAGAGCCTCGGCTCTATATAAACTTTTCCCTTTTGTAAATAACTAAAACTAAAAGAGATATTTATGTAAGGGAAAAGTTTATATAGAGCTGAGGCTTTAAACAATTAAATTAAACCTTGTCTAAAAAAATTTACTAGAAAAAGTTGTTTTGATATCCAAATATCCTCAAATTGATCATCTCCATATCAAGATGCATAGACATGAGAAAAAAAAAAGATTTCATGATTTCGAAATAGCATATTTTGTAACGCATTTTTGGACCGTCAATTTTCAAGATTTTCAAGCTTTTATCGATCTATCGATCTACACTATTTTTGAAGCTTGAAACTTTACAAACAAAGATGGAAATAGATTTTAAGGTTGTCACAAAGATTGTTATTATTGAAACCGTATTTTTCAACACTATTTGAAGGTAGGCTCTAATTTGATTGTTTAGAGCCTATGCTCTATACTAACCGGTGCGGTTTGTATAGAGCCTAGGCTCTAAACAATCAAATTAGAGGCTACCTTCAAATAGTATTGAGAAATGTGGTTTCAATACTGGAAATCTTTGTGATAACCTTAAAATATATTTTCATATTTATTTATAAATTTTAATGCTTCAAAAATATTGTAAATCGACAGGTCTATAAAAACTTGGAAATCTTGAAAAATGACGGTCCAAAAATATGTTACAAAATACACTATTCTAAAACTTGAAATCCATTTTTTTTCTCATGTCTATGCATTTTGATGTCGAGATGATCAATTTAAAGATATTTGGGCATCAAAACAACATCTTCTAGTGAAATTTCTTAAGTAGGCTCAAATTTGATTGTTTAGGGCCTCGGCTCTATATAAACTTTTGGCTTTATGTAATTTTCTCAAAAAATAATTTAAGGGTGAGGTTTGTATA
This sequence comes from Amborella trichopoda, assembly GCF_054954075.1. Lineage (NCBI taxonomy): Eukaryota > Viridiplantae > Streptophyta > Magnoliopsida > Amborellales > Amborellaceae > Amborella > Amborella trichopoda. The sequence continues at coordinate 41,646,125 of NC_142338.1, forward strand.
GAGCCTCCCGTCAAATAGTGTTGAGAAATGCGGTTTTAATATTGGAAATTTTGCGATAGCCTTAAAATATATTTTTATATTTATTTATAAAGTTTAAATGTTTAAAAATAGCATAGATTGACAGATCTATGAAAACTTGAAAATCTTGAAAATTGACAGTCAAAAAATGTGTTACAAAATATAGTATTTCCAAAACTTGAAATCGAGTTTTTTCTCATGTTCATGCATATCGATGTCGAGATGATCGATTTGAAGATATTTGAGCATCAAAACAACCTCTTTTAGTGAAATTTTTGATGTAGGCTCAAATTTGATGGTTAGAGCCTCAGCTCTATATAAACTTTTTTCATAATTTAAAGCTCTGAAAATGATAGTTTCAGCAAAATGGGACCTCATATCCACCGTCCATGTCAAGAACGGAGCGCAGAGGTCCCCGCACCATGGAAATCGTACGAAAGGTGCGCCATGGTATTCAAATTTCTGAACCAACTCATCCATATATTTTATCTACATCTGACCCTCAGGGGTAGTTTCAAAATATATCACCAAGAGCAGGGCCTTTACGCAATCAATAAAAAAATAGTATCCTTCAGCCAATCCCTTCTCCCTTCACGATTCGAACCAATCTCAATAAAAAGCCACATGCCCTTCCGGACAAAAATCACATTAAAAAATGGGTATGGTTTATATAGGCAATGATATCATGCACTCGTATCTCATTACGATGCAACCTATTTTTAAAAAAATCATGCTTGCGGTATTTGTATGATTTAAAATTTTGAACATACACTCTTTTCATCTCAATAATCAATTAGAAAAAAAAATTCAATTTGAATTTTTAGATATCATAAAAATGAATTCACCTCCAACAACGAATCTAGACCATTCATTTGGTGAAGTTCAAGATCTTATCCTTTACAAACTCAAAATCATTTTTTTCTTTTTTAACATTGTTCATCTAACGATAATAAAACCATCTAAAAAATTTGGAAAAGAAAAAATACCTCTAAAGGCTAGATCTAAGCATCTTATCAAAATGAACGGCCTATGTTATTTGAGCTAAAAAAATACTTTCTAGATTAGATTTTCAAATTTTTTTTTTTTTTGTGATTGTTCAATAGAATGAAAAGAGTGTATATTTTAAATTTTGGATCAAACAAATAGACCTAACAATGTTTTTTAATATGGTTGCATGATCATTGCCCAGTTTTATATAGAGCCGAGGGTGTGGTTTATATAGAGGCGAGGCTCTAAACAATCAAAGTAATTCCTACCTTCAAATAGTGGTGAGACATGTGGTTTCAATATTAGAAATTTTTGTGATAGTTTTAAAATATATTTTCATCTTTAATTATAAAATTTAAAGCTTCAAAAATAATATAAATCGAGTTCATCTATGAAAACTTTAAAATTTTAAATGAGTTTAGATTCTGCACCAATGTTTATGGTTTCTCTCACCTAGAAAATTATAGGTGCGGTGAGAAAGCAGGGCCTTAGAGTAGGGGGCAATGGGCCGGCCTGCCTTAGCCTTGGTCTGGCCCCAGGCTTGTCTGACCCGAGCTAATAATAAATGAAGAAACATAAGCATAGAAAGAGGGCTGGGCAGGACCAGGCCGTCTTTAGTATTTCTTGGAGCCGGGCCGGTCTAGACTCTTGGACCCATTGCCAGCCTTAAATTCACGAGCAAATGCCGCCATGGTGCAATTATAAGAAGAGCTAGTGTTTTATGGCACACTCGCCCGCTGACACACAAGCGTTAATAGATGAACCTCAAATTTTTTAAAAAGAAATTTATTAAAATTTTATTTTATTTATTATTTTTTATGATACCTCAAATTTTTTTTTAAAAAAATTACATTAAAATTTTATTTTATTTTGGTTTTTGCATTCACAATTATAATTGTAATGTAGATCATGGATCTATACAAGATCCAAGATCCATATAAAAAAAAAAGTGCAGCTTGTATAGTGTCAAGGCTTTAAACAATCAAAATAGAGCCCACCTTAAAATAGTGTCGAGAAATGTGGTTTCAATATTAGAAATCTTTGACTAACTTTAAAAATATATTTTTATCATTAATTATAAAAGCTAAAGCTTAAAAAATAGTGTAGATCGAGCATATCTATGAAAACTTCAATAACTTAAAAATTGACAGTCCAAAACTTGAAATTTTTTTTTTCTTGTGTCCATGCATCTTGATGTCGAGATGATCAATTTAAAGATATTTGGGCATCAAAACAACCTCTTCAAGTGAAATTTTTGAGGCAGGTTCTAATTTGATTGTTTAGATCCTAAGCTCTATATAGACTTTTCCCTATAAAAAAAAAAAAGAAAAAATTTCGTATAAAACCTTAATTTCTCATTTTTCATAGTAGACCTTCTTTCCGTTTTAATTTCCTTAAAGGTTTCACTCTACCCGGCATCTCTTATGTCTTTTCTTTTTTTATTGACTTTGACCATAAAAGTTAGCCTCAATAAATCTTTTTATACTATTTCATTCCAAACATTTTTTGAACCATTTTTTTCTTTTTACACACACTAAAAAAACATTGAATTGAAATGGCATAAAAAGATTTGTTGGGGCTAATTTTTATGATTAAAATTCAACAAAAGAAGAAGATAAGAGATGATGGGGTATAGTAAAATCTTTAGAGATTTTTTTATGTCTTTTAAAAGAAAAATAAAAAAAAAATCTATCATGAAATAATATGAAAAATTAGGGATCTATACAATATTTTTTCAAAAAATATTAGAGGGAATCCACACGAGAATAGTATGGATCCCGGACTCATAAAACCCCGGTTCTTGTAAGAATTACTGGCGACTACAGCGTTCCGTTGGCCACAAAACCGTGGATAACACGGAAATTGTGGCGATGCGTGTCCAAACTCGACTGGCCGTCTCTCCCAAACTTTCTCTCTCTAAAACTCAGCATTGTCTCATACATGAACCCAGATCTGACCCACATGCCCCATTTCCACCTCTCCTCCTCCGAACCCTCTGCGTATTTAAATGGTTCACTCTTTCTACAATGCAATCGTAGCCCAAAAATTTAATGGCCATGGCCACGGCCACAGTTCGTCACTCGGAGGATATAGAATACGCCCAATTGCCAGAAAATGACCGGCTTCAGGCCACCGGAAAAAAATCCCGGCGTCTTTGGCCTTTCCTTGCCGCTTTCTCAGTGCTTTTAGTTGTTGGGTTTATTGTTGTTTCTAGAGAGGACGCAGGCAAGGAGTCGCTGGAAAATCAGAGGCAAGAAACTTCCAGACAAGTGGGGTCACCGGAAGTTGTCCGGCCGATTTCTAGGGGTAAATCCGCCGGAGTTTCAGAGAAAGCGGTGATTTTGGGTTATGGGGTGTCTCCATACCCTTGGACCAACGCCATGCTTGCTTGGCAAGTGACTAGTTACCATTTCCAACCCGAAAGGAACTGGATGAATGGTAACTACCTAGTTCTTTCCTGTTTTTATTTCCTTTCTCTTTTCTTCTTTAGAATCTTATTTTCTCTATTTTAGATTTTGATTCGTGTTTGTTTCTCTTTGCTTTATACTTTCCTCCCATCTAATGCTTTCTGGATTCTCTTTGCCTTTTCTTTCTCAGTGTGTCCTTCATTGTTTTTTTGTTCTGCCTTTTTCTTATCTTTATTTTCTTTCTTGTTGCTTCTTATATTTATGGATGATGACTGGAATACGCATGCGGGTTGATCATTTCCAGATCCAAATGGTATGTTCGAATTCTTCCTCTTTTTGTTTCCTCGAATTATTTTGTGGACTGTATTTTGAATCCAGAGCTCAATTCTAGTACTCTTTTTTGTGATCAATAGTCTTAGTTTCGGCTCATTATTCATGAAAAGTAAACCATTGAACCAGTCAAAAGATATTTTATTCCCTCAGGCTCAGGTAAAATTTCACCTCCCTCAGGTAAAATTTCACCTCGAATGAATCTTAGGAACCAAATTTTGGGATGGAAAAAGTTTATATAAGGATGCTATCTTATAATGTATAACTACGGATGCCCCTCAAAAATCCATCCGAACAGGTAGGTTTGAGGTTGGAAAACCCTTTGTTTGATCATCCGAGATGTATGATTAAAAAAAATAAAAAAGATTTGAAGTCTCAGCATTTTACCGCATATTATCTACACCCTTCATTTTCAAGATTTTGATATGTTTGTATATGTATATCCTCCTACACCCATTTGAGTAAGACCTAAAAGGATCATCATCAATTTGACATATATCTCTAGAAAAAGTATTACATGAGGGGGGGGTCTCGCGCTATCATTACTCTTTTTAAATTTTAAATTTTATAATTAGATTTAAAAATAGATTTGAGCTAATCATAATAACATTTTATATCAAAATTATATACCATGGTAAAATTTGAAGGTGCACTTTACTTTTACTCCTACGGCACCCTTTTAGGATAGAACATCTATAACTCATGGATTAATTTCAATAATTAAAGTTTTTCATTGAAAGTTTTAAATCGTACACTATGCACTTTGAAAAAAATAATGTCTCGAAATTCAATGGAGACCCACCAATTTGTGGATGGTAAAATCAAAGTATCAGAAAACTCAAATTTTAATTTTTTTTTGTTGGAATAATTATCTAGTAATTCTTGTGGTTCCCAAAATTTTAAATCAGGTCTTTGAAGAGAAATAAACTATGCTCCCGAGGGAGTATAGTATACAATCCCTTTCAACAAAGAGGACAAAAACATGAACTTTACGGTTTTTCTGTACACGTGCCCAACGACCCCATGGGCAGTCGAAATTAGAGGCCAATGTTCGTTTGGTGGAAGTACAGATCATCTGGACCGTCCATTCTTGCGAATGACAGCCATGCTGTCCACGCTGGGTTTAATAATGTGGTTTCATATGGTGAATCCCTAAAATATTAGATCATAAGTTAATCTGCACGTGTACATATGAGTGACTCATAAAAACCCATCCTTATTGAAGATCTAGGTGTAGTTTCTCATTTTTAAGACATTTCTTGTAATGACCTCCCAGGACTTTTCGGCGTATAATGTTTAGAAAGTTTGCCAACATTTTTGGCACCACGTGGTGGGGATTTCATAAGGCTATAGGGCTTAGAACTAATTTTATTTTTAATTTTTTTTATTTAAATAAAATATTGATTTAAATTATAGGGTATGGGTTTATATTTACAAGGAGAACTAAATAACAATGAGTAAAAAATAAGTTAAATAAAAATAATAAAATACCCCTAAATTTATTTTGACCAATATTTCTTAATCAAATTATTATTATTATTATTTTATTTAATTCTACTTGTAAAAATCAGGCTAAAACCCAAATTTTATATTAATGTCATTTTTAAATAAAAATAAAAATAAAAATAAAAAATATGTCTAGCCCTTGAGGATGGTTCAATCTGAACCATCAATCTGAACCACTACATGTGGACGAAATATCAAACCTTTAAATTGCATAGGCCCGCTAAATTGTGTTGGCAACGGGCCTACCTGTGGCTGGCAATGCGCTGACGACCCGGTGCCCCCTAAAAGGCATTTGCCCCGCCCTCTTTGTTCCATTGAGATTTCAGAAGCTGTTATTGTGGTATATTTTTCTTTAAAGGAAAAAGTTTATATAATGTTGCGGCCTTAAAATGTAGAACTACGGATGCATATAAAAAATCTATCGGAAAATGTTGTTTTGATGTTGAAAATCACTCTAATTGATCATCTCGACATCGAGATATATGACTATGAAAAATGAAAAGAATTTTGAGTACTAAAAACAGTGCATCTTACAACATTTTATCTAGACCGTCCAATTTCAAGATTTCCATATGTTTATAGATCTACTTGATTTTAACCATGTTTTGAGTTTAATTTTACAATTAGATATGAAAATAGATTATGAGATAATCCTAAGAATATTTTACATCAAAATTATATGTTATAATAAAATTTGGAGGTACACTTTAATTGGATTGTTTGAGGTTGCAATCCAATGGAAACCACACCCTTCTTTAAATCACTATTGTCTGCTTGTACAGCTAGTTGGCATACTTTGCCAAAATTTTAAAACGCTGATCTAGATCCTGAATATGTGGGAGCCGGAACCCTATTTTTAATTAAAACGGGAACCGGTCCAATTTTGATAGACTCACCCAGCCATCTAATTCGGTAGAAACACCTAGTTACTACCCATTTTATTTTTATTTTTTATTTTATTGTTTTGAAATTTAAATTTTTTTAATTATTTTTGGGACCAATTCCCATATTGGAGAATCTGTCCGAGGATAGAGGATCTGGATCAGTCCCTCTTCCATTTTGTTTTCAGAAACTGGTGTCCTTAAAAAGCTAGTGTTCGCGCCTATTATTAACTTGGGTGACAACACATGATCTTCCCCATCGTCCGATTGTGGCCCCTAATACTTTTGTGAAATTGAGTCTAGGGCTTTCTTATAAAGTTTGCCTAGAAAAATTTGATCTTCCTAGTCTACTTACAATATTTCATTATGTTTACAATGATATCAAAGGAAAAAATTCATTTTGATTCCTAGAAATTATGGCCTCTGCCTCATATATGTAACCTGCCCCTAAAACGGTATCCTAGAGCTGGTTGGTATACCACTTTATATTTTTGAAGGGGAATATAAAAATCATTGGCAGAAATTATGGCCGCCTTCATTTTTATTGTGAACTTGGTTTTAGGGCTCTTTAACCACAACATACCTTTACCAGTATTGCCTGGTTTTAACAATGCCAGCAAAGGTAAAATATATTGTGCTTCCCACCAGAATTCCCCTTAAAGACAATCCACACTCGACCATTGTTTGCGAAGAATCTACAAACTGGAGATAAATCTATGATCGCGTCACAAGGGTCTATCACCATCTAATCATGGATGGATGCTGATGGAGGTAGAGTGGACTGACACTTTTGGTCATTGGTTGCATAGGGAGGGAGAGTGGGACCTCTTGTGGCTCAGGTCTTACTCTCCATCGCCACCTATCCATTGATTGGATGTTGATAAAGACATTTGGGCCATAGAATCTCATTTTTCTGTTGCATGAATCATAGCCATGTTTGAAAACAAAGACTCAAATTGGGACTTACTCTGCTGTGGAGGACGATTCCGAGTTTAGAGCTCAGCTGAGCAAGACTTGCCAACTCTTCTGCACATCAATAACATATAAGATTTTTGGATTTTTTGAGTTAGTCATCCAAACCCGGCAATCTACCAGGTTAAGTGACTCATTGAGTCCGAGTCAGCAGTATTTTAATTACCGATTCATTGCAACCATAGCATACTTCTCTTAAATTATGCGGTGGCCATTCAACTGCAAGGCATTTACTTTCTATTTAAGAAAAATCCCACCAAAATAAGCATAAATCACGAATTAAGGAAAAAAAAGATCCACATGGCTCTTGTTTAGGAGATATTTTCGAGTTTCCATGCTTTGGAGGTAACAGATAGTAGCATCATAATATTGGAACCTAGAACTATCAACGATCTTGATTGCATTAAGATATTGCAGGGCCTTTGTACTACAAGGGATGGTACCATTTGTTCTACCAATACAACCCAGACTCTGCAGTTTGGGGCAACATCACATGGGGACACACGGTGTCCAAAGACCTTATCCACTGGCTTTACCTTGACCTAGCCATGGTTCGCGACCAATGGTACGACATCAATGGTGTCTGGACTGGCTCTGCAACACTCCTCCCCACTGGAGAAATCATCATGCTCTACACTGGCTCCACCAATGAGTCTGTCCAAGTCCAGAACCTCGCCATTCCGGCAGACCCCTCCGACCCACTCCTCAAAGACTGGGTCAAGTATTCAGGAAATCCCGTACTTACCCCTCCCCAAGAAATCTTACCCAAGGACTTCAGAGACCCTACTACTGCTTGGCTCGGGAGTGACGGCTTATGGAGACTCATTATTGGTTCGAAGATCAATAAAACTGGCATTTCGCTTGTGTATAAGACTAGTGACTTTGTGAATTACAAACTAGTGGAGGGTGTTCTGCATGCAGTTCCTGGTACTGGGATGTGGGAGTGCGTTGATTTCTACCCAGTTTCCCTGACAGAGAATGTGGGGCTTGACACGTCGGTGAATGGACCAGGCGTGAAGCACGTATTGAAGGCTAGCCTTGATGATAATAAGCATGATTACTATGCAATTGGGGTTTATGATGAGGCGACTGAGACATGGCTGCCTGATGATCCGGTGAATGATGTCGGGATTGGATTGAGGTATGATTATGGGAAGTTTTATGCTTCAAAGACATTTTATGACCAAGTGAAGCAGAGGAGGATATTGTGGGGCTGGATTGGGGAGACAGATAGTGAGCAGGCTGATATCCAGAAGGGATGGGCCTCACTTCAGGTGTGTGCATGTTTTTGTGTTTTCTTTTTATTTTTGAATAGGAATTTTTGAAAGAATCTTCATGGATGGTTTCAACTCATATTAATTGAATAGTTGTTTGGTGTTCCACAAATACATACATGAATAGCCAAATTGTGCATTTATCTATGAAACTGTAACATTTATATTTTTAAGGCTCTGAAATATAAGAATATCCTGATTCTTCTTGGGATGTTAATCCATGGGGGTCTCCCAGCTCACTTATCCAACAGTGGGCATGGGTCCTCACCTTAGAACAACGGTCAGGTTCACCACTACAATATTCCTAGAATGGCAAAACTTATTGCACAACCTCATGTTTGTTAGCATCATAAGCTGATGGTATGTTTCCATAAAAAACAGACCATCCCCCGTGTGGTAACATATGATACAAAGAGTGGGACCAATTTGGTTCAATGGCCAATCGAGGAGGTCGAGAGCTTGAGAACAAGCAATGTGTCATTAGACAACATTAAGGTCGATCCAGGATCCGTTGTACATGTGGATATCAATGGTGCCCAGGTTTTCCTCTCTCTTCCTCTCTTAGTAAATCTTATTTATCCATTTTTTGTTTGGTTGGACTCTAAAATACATACGCTTCTACTGAATCTTGGAATCTTGCCACTCTAACTGCAAATATACATACAGTTGGATGTGAACGCGGTGTTTGAGGTGTCAAAAGAGGCCATCAAGAATACAGAGGCAGATGTTTTGTACAACTGTAGCACTAGTGGTGGAGCGGCAGGGCGTGGCGTGTTAGGGCCTTTCGGTCTCTTAGTCCTGGCTGAAGAGAGCCTCAGTGAACAAACAGCTGTTTACTTTTACATTGCAAAAGGAGTAGATGGCAACCTGCAAACTTTCTTTTGTCATGATGAGACCAGGCAAGAATTCTATCCTCACTTAAAGTCTTTGATATTATAGAATGCACCTTATCTACTTGTAATGAACACATTGATATTGGCTTTTACGAAAGGAAGACCATATGCAGCTGCAGTCCAGTTCTCACTGGAAAGATCAATCTTTCAGCTGGAAACTCTGCAAATTCATTTCATCCACCTTGGCAAAGATGGATCCCTAAAACAAAGTATCTATATATGTGATCATATGAGCCCAACAGCCTAGATTGAATTTGAACCGATCTAATGGTCACGATCTTATTTCGTGTTTGAATTTTAAATTTTTTTTCTACACATCCAAATAACTTCAAATTTTAGGCATCCATTCTTCTCATCAACGCGCACCTAATAAAAATATTTTAAAAATAATTCGAAAAACATAAATTATCCAAAATACCCTTGAAACATTTCAAGGGTATTTTGATCAATCTATTTTTTGTAAATTATTTTTTTGATATTTTTATTAGATTCTTTTATTTTTTAAGAATACATGCTTAAAATTTCAAATTATTTGAATTTGTAGAAAAAATTAATAATCAAATACGAAATGAAGTCGTGACGATCAGATCGGTTCAGATTCAATATGAGCTGTTGGGCTCATATAAACACATATGTTCATATGAACTAGTGGGTTAATCTAAGCATTTTTCATATATATATATATATATATAAGTAATGATACTATGAGACCCTCCTACACCCGTATGAGTAGGACCCTAGGATCATCATTAAATTTTGATACAGATCTCTAGAAACGTTATCAATAAATCCATTCACCCAAGTAACACACCCATGTGATAACTTTTCTAGATACTTGTGTCAAAATTTAATAGTGATCCTTTAGGGTCCTACTCACATGGGTGTAGGAAAGTCTCATAGTGTCATTACTATATATATATATATATATATATATATATATATATATATATATATATATATATATATATAGGAAGATGAAAGGGTGCCCACTAGCTCACTAGAAAAAATGAGCCCAACGGTCAATATTGAATTTGAGCCGATCTCACGATCACGGATGTCTGGTAGTATTTAAATTTTAATTTTTTTTCTACAAATCCAAGACACTTGAAATTTGGAGCTTATGTACATTAAAAATAGGTGAATATTTAAAATATATATATAAAAAAATTTATATGAAATAAATTGTCCAAAATCCCCCCGAAAAGTTTCAGGGGTATTTTGATCAATTTTGTTTTTGTGAATTGTATTTTTATTATGTGCAGCTTGATGAGAAGAATACACGCCTAAATTTCAAGTGATTTGGATTCATAGAAGAAAAATTAAAATTCAAATACTACCGAACATCCGTGATCATCAGATCGGCTCAGATTCAATCTGGACCATTGGGCTCATTTTGTCCTGCGAACTAGTGGGCTCACCCAAGCTTTTTTCATATATATATATATATATATATATAGATATATATCCACCAATTCGATACTTTTTTAGCTAAAATGGTATAATTAGGGGTGGAAATGGATTTGCATGGCATCATTCTATTTTCGAGTGGTAGATCATAGTTTTCAGGCAGGGTTTTGAAGTGTTGGCTGAATTAAGCCTTGCCCTTACCGAAACTTCCTCCTTTCAAAATAACATATTTCAAAATAATATATCCTCTCTAATTAAGAATCTCAACCACCTTCTTTGTTTTTTGGAATACAAAAACATTAACCTCCTTTCTCAAATGTCTAAATCAAAAAGGAACTAAACAGCACGTCTGTGTTTTTGTTTCTTTTTTTTTCACCACTGTTTAAAGACTTTCCAAATCCTATGGACCAATTGCTCCCATTTGACTAGGAAAATCAGACTTTTTACTAGGTGGGCAATTTACTATTTTATTATTTCATAAAATGCAATAAAATCTCCTAGACTCCCTCCCACATTTGGAATGGGTAAAGAGCCTTGTATTATGCAACTAAACTAACACCTTTTTTTTGCATCCAGATCATCAAAGGCAACTGACCTTGTTGAAAGAGTCTATGGAAGCACCGTTCCAGTTCTCTCTGGGGAGAAATTATCCGTTCGCATTTTGGTAAATCTTTTGTCCAACTCATATAAAAAGAGAAATATCATTTATGGGGTTGAAATCAGGAAGGGTTAAATTAATATATATTTTCATTTCACTAAGATATCTCTTTCAAAAAAACTTATTTTTTTTCAAAATGCCATTATTCAAGGTTGCGAATCTTGAATAATTAGAGATATTTCAGTAATATGACTCCAAAAGAGCCTAACCAAATAATGGAAAATACTACACTTTGTTCAGGATTAGAAGTAAGGAAATACATTGTCCAAGGTTCTTAATGAGGAACAATTAGGAGCATTTAGATCATTTGACACATGCTAATCTTTAAGTGCCAAATGACAAAATGTACCCAGTTATTTTTTATTATTAAATCTCAATAGTATATTCCTTTTTTGTAATACAAACAGGGTATTTTTGTGATTCCGATGGGCCCTCTTGGAGGTCAAATTATTGAAATACACCTGGTTGTTCAAACTTCCAAATCCATAATAAGGGCAATTGGGAATTTGTTTAAATTTTTTGAGGAGATATCTAAGTGAACCAAAAATAAAAAAGCGCCCCTCACATGTGAATTGAGATGATTTGACCCCTTCAATGCTTTTTTGGGAAATTTATAGAATTGTCATGTTTTATTTTCAATTTTTAAAAATAGTCATACATTTCATATTTTATATTGGAGTCATATTTCTTAAAGCATATGGTGTATTTTAAGTTTTATCTTTTTTTTTTTTTTTTGAGTATATCAAAGTGAGCTCAAGTTTAACATGTTAATACTGCACATCATCACACACTACAAAAAAAAAAAGTAAAAATAATTTGAAATAAATCTAAATACCAAAATACCTTTGAATATTATAGGGGATTTAAGTTATTTATTATTTTTTAATTATTTTTTATAATATTTTTATAAGTATATGATGGTAAAACCTCAATCTGACGTATAGAGAAAAAGATAAATTAAAATACGCTATACTTTAAAAAAGTGAATATTGAAAGTAGAATATGAAATATATGCGACTATTTTTAAATTTTAAAAATAAAGCAGAAATTTTCTATAAATTTCCTATTTTAAAAAACCAGTTCACAGCATAGTTACAAAAGAGAAAATAATAGTAAAATTAATTGCGAAAGGTAATAACAAAGGAAACAAAGAGGTCTACTACTGCGAGATCATGTAATATAAGAAACTTGTAGGAGCCCATCTTCGCCGTCATTGACATTAACACGAACATAAGGATGATCTTGAATTTTGATAATGTTATGGATCATCTCTGCCGTTCAAATTAGGCCTCTTATGGTGTTGAGGGGTTGGGTTTCATATCAAATAAAAACAGAAGTAATACAAGCAAAAATGGAGAGATGAAATAGCAAAAAAGGGAAAAAAGAAAAAATTTAATTAGAATTTTCATAATTGCCAATCCAGATTGCAATTGGTAAAACCATGCCCATTCCCTTATTGAATGAGGAATCGGCCTGAATTGTCTGGTCTTATCAGAAAACTAGGTAAATCCTTTAAATTTTAATTTTACAATATTCAAAAGTTTTGGACATTAATAAATCGGCCTAATCCATGTTAGGATTAGTACAATGGAGGCTCGATCCGACATCCAATTCCGGCTTTTAAAACCCTCACTACACTTTTGGATAGATGACTCTTTTCAATTATTATTTTTGCATGCTCAGCAAATAGAGAGACACGAGGTACTACGATCATAAATAAGGAACTCGTATGAATTTACGAGAAGAAAATTCTCATTTTTGCTCTAATGATTTTTCTTTGTTTTTTTTAAATACAAGGTGGATCATTCCATAGTGGAGAGCTTTGCACAAGGAGGGAGGACATGCATCACCTCTCGTGTATATCCAACCCGGGCCATATATGGGCCACGCTTATTCTTGTTCAACAATGCCTCTACTTCTGTCACAGTCACCTCCCTCAATATTTGGCAGATGACGTCAGCCCTAATCCATCCATTCGAACAAAGCTCTTGAGACTTCATTTTGTTATACCTATGTCTCCCATTCTTTCTATCGTTCTATTCGAAGTATTATCTCCATCCAAATTTACCGAAATATTCAAAAGAATGGAGGATATAGTCTAATAGAACTCGATTTTTCCTCAGTCTCCATGTTCCAAGAAATCCCTCTACCGGGCGTGTCCAAAATAAAACCCTTATTGTGTAACTTAGCCATTGCAATCAGATGTTGAGAACTTTTTTTCTTTCGATTTTGTAATTTTCTTCTTTCTTTTCTATTTTCCTCGTTTTTTTTATACACCGTTGGTTTTTCCTTGAGTTAAATGGCATTAACCGGCAATAACCGCATGTGGTGCTTGAAAGGACTTGTGTAATCTAGCCGGAGTGTGTATATATATATATATATATATATATATATATATGGGCAAACTTTTTATGCTTTTCCTACATATACTTCTCCTTATCCAACCGTCCATTCTGAATGGAGGGTTAAGATTGCTCCAATCATAATGTCATATCTCTATATTATTTTATTTTTAGTGTTTTACTATAAATTATTTTATCACCAAATTTTGGACGTCTAAACCTCTATTAAACACGCACTAGCGAAAAATATAAAAACAATATTTTCAATAAAATAAAATGATTAAAATACCCTTGAAAGATTCAAGGGTATTTTGGTCCTTGTATTTCATCGAAATATTATTTTTAATATTTTTTTATAGGTGTGCTCCAATGAAAAGATGGCACGTACAAATTTCATATTCATACAATTTGTACAAAAAAAAAAGCTAGAAATAAAATACTTTGAAACGTTAGATCTAAGATCAAACATTGAGTGGTTCTCTTGATAAAAAAATTGGACGGCTGGATGAAGGGAAAGCATAGATCTTTTAGGATATAGGGGAAGTATAAAAACATTTCCTTATATATATTATATATAGGGCAATGATTTATATATATATATATATATATATATATATATATATATATATATATATATATATATATATATATATATATATATATATATATATATATATATATATATATATATATATATATATATATATATATATATATATGGGGAAAAGATGGGATTAGCCTATTAGCTCATATGAACATATGAGCCTAATAGTTCAGATTGAATCAGGGCCGATCTGATGATCACAAATGTCTGGTAGTACTTGAATTTTATTTATTTATTTACAAATCTAAATCACTTGAAATTTTAGATATGTATTCTTCTCATCAGAGCGCACCTAATAAAAATATAAATAAACTTATTCGCGAAAAACAAAATGACCAAAATATCTCTTGGAAATTTTTGAGGGTATTTTGGTCAATTTATTTCATGTAAATATTTTTTTGATATTTTTCCAAGATTCACTTATTTTTTATGAACACACGTCTAAAATTTCAAGTGATTTGAATTTGTAAAAAAAAAAAAAAAAAACTAAAATTCAATTACTACTGGACATCTGTGATCGTCAGATCCGCCCAGAATCAATTTGGGACGTTGGGCTCATATGTTAATATGAGCTAGTGGGCTAATTCCATCTTTTCCCATATATATATATATATATATATATATATATATATATATATATATATATATATATATATGCTTTTCTTTTCTTCACGGCTTAGATTACTCGCAAATAATCCTTTTACAATAAATCAAATTCAAATAAAATAAATAAATCTAGGATCTCAAAACTTGATGCCATATAAAACCTTTCTTTCAATAACCAAAAGAAAAGCACAAACTATGCTTGGGAATAATAAAAGACACAATAAATAAATATGCAAGAAGTAAAAAAAAGTGTCGGATATTACCTCAACTAGGCTTCTTACACCACACACCAAGTCACCATCTTTGGATAGCGTGGGATCAATGGTCAACCATCAACCTCAATATCAAGAAAGCAATTTAGGCCAAAACACTCCATTGGAACAAAAACTTGTTTTTCAAATCTCAAGCTTAGGTAAAACCCGTTGATAACCTAGTTGAGAAAGATGTCATCTCTTTTATTACACCCTAAACCCTTAGCTTCATATCATAAGATGGGAGAGAGAGATCCAAGAGACCAAGAGTGGGGTGTGCCCCTTTGTTTAGCAAAAGCAAGAGAGAGAGAGAAAGTTTCCAAGAGAGAGAGAGTGAGAGTTTCTAAGAGAGGGGCATGCCCCCTACATGGGCTTATAAGATAGAGAGCTTTCCAGAAGAGAGAGAAAACAGATATGGTATAGAGTAAATTGGATAGGGCCCATCCCTTTTTTATAGTGCTTCAAGGGGTTTTAAGGTGTCTTAGGGTTTTCCAGGGGTTGTCTCTTCTTGTGAGATTAAATATGCACAATTGATCTTGGGTGACTTATGGGGTGAGAGATATGAGCTTTCCATTCTATAGATAGGCCATCAAGATCTAATATATTATTATATTGTACTTTCTTATTTGATACACAAGGGTTCTAGCACATACCAAAGTTTGATTTAAAGCTTCCTCAAAGCACAAGCTTTCCAAAACACAAATATATTTTCTCTCAAGCCATGAGCTTGATTTCACAAAATTAGAAGGCGCTTCAAAGTGGGGCGTGCCACACTAGGTGGCATTCTATGAGCCTCACCCAGTTGACATGATGGGCTCATATATCTTATTGGGCCTCCCATGAAATATAAAAAATATTAAAAATAATATTATGATTTTAGAAATTCATAAATCATATTTGAATAATTAAATCAATGTAAAATCAATATTTCTATTTTTACAAATCCAAATTTGAAAAAGATAATATCCAGTCATTTAAAAAAATTCAACTAACAATTCTAAAAATCATATAACATTCAAACAAATATAATTAAATGCTTTGATGGGAAAATGATCCATATGATCTAGAAATAAATATGCACTGGGGCACTACACTTTCTCTGTGCACCACGGTCCACACTTGCTTTATTAAACCGAGTCAATGTTGCCCATGACCCACAGTCCATGTAGGGCCTCATTAGTGGGTCACCAAAGTCTAGCCAATGGGCAAGGGGTTATAGTCTCAGTCTATGGATTCTAGGTTCTCCTATAGAGACGAAACTAATGTCACTTAAACCTGATGCAATCTATTGCTCTATAGTGCGCAGGGGTTATCTCTCACACATACACAAGCTTCATGAAAGGTGGTTCGTTTTCCCAAAAATGGTTATCATTGTGCATGCCATGTGATGGTATGCGAATGAGGCTTTGGCCCTGTCTCTGATGGCCTCCATCACACACAAGGGCCACATAGTCCCTCGGCTCACTCTTCTGGGCATATTCCGACATCATCAAGAGATGACCCATTATAATTTTTATCGGTTTAATCTCTATGCCCAAGTAACATGAGCTTTTCCCAACCAGACTAGCCTAGCTCGTAAAACTCAATCCAATATAAACAAACATTGTTTGCTTAGTATGGTCCACACAAGACCACACTCTCATTGAGTTCATGTTGTATTATACCAATAAGTTCATTTAAAAGCACTCATTGGCTTTTAATGGCCACACACACCCAACAATGCTTAGGGCTAGTTTAGATGTACCCAAATCTAGCACATTTTGGAATCACCATCTGAAATGGGACAATGCTTTTGAAAATCATTAAGATATTTAGATAAAGCTTAACAACTTATGCTATCTACCCAAATCTAGTGTATTTTGCAAGGGTGAGATTTGTATAAGGTGCCCTCCTTAGAATGTAGAAGAAAGGCACACCTTTAAGTTTTGTTTGGAGATGTAGTAATGTGGTTGGAAATCTTATAATGGCCTAAAAATCTACTTTTGTCTCTAGTTGTTAAATTTAAAATTTAAAAAATATTTCTTTATAAGCACTTGAAAAGCTTGAAAATAATTGGTCCACATAGTTTGTTTACAATATATACTATTTTTAAGATTTGAATTTATTTTCTTCTTCATATTCATATATCTTGAAGTCGAGATGATAAAATTGGAAAATGGATTTTCCAACATCGGAGGACTCTTTTCAAGAGAATATCTGAGGTGCACCTTACTTCGATAGTATAAAGGTTGACACCATCTAAAATGGGGCTCTAAGCTGGACATCATTTAGGTTTTTTTAGATCAATAGCTTAAAAACTTTGTGGCCTATCCTAAGCAGCATATTTTTTAATCACCCTCTAAAATGGAGCTGGGCAACTAATTCTCTTCGATGGAAATCTTAAAAGTTTGCTACCTAAGCCATAAACCTTATTCGAAAAATTCATGTGGGACTTGAATGTTTTCGAATGTAAAATTTTGGTTCTCTCCAACCACCTACAATCCAAAATGTGAGACGTTTTTTCTTCCCCGTCCTCCAACACATTGGAAGCTCTCTTCCTTCTTGATCACCACTAACCCCTTTTTTTTTTTTTTGGAGGGAATGTTAACAAATTTTCATTGAGATTATGAAAAAATACATCAAGTGGAAACTTTTAATACATAAAAGAAAAAAAAGTACAATAACAATGAAAGGGAAAGGTAGAAAGAAAAAGAACAAAGGGGCAAGAAGTGCTCCTAAATCATCACATATGTAGCTACTCTCGTAAGGGAATCCACATCGTCATTTTATTTTCTATTGATGTGATTGAAGCATACTTCTCTCTATTAGAGATTGTAAAGAAACTCATCCCTTATTTGCCTCCAAGGCCAACGTATCAATGATATTAGTCAAGTCTCCTCCGATAATGATTCTCGAATGTTGAGCGCTCAGCCTAATCGAACCAGATTTAAGTGCCCATAGCTCGGCCTCATTTGCAGTGCAAGGATGTAGGTGGTCCTGGTATGTCCATGTGTTGTATGGATTTAAACACTTTTATCCTCTTTTAATTCAATCAATTTTCCCTTGTTATTAAAATACCTATGCTCTTTACATTTAATCAAACTAAAATCAAGATGGACGTATATTCTTATGGTAATTTATCAAAAATTTCAGCAAAAAGCAGATCACCAGAGTCCTTTCTTTATTATAAGAGCATGTGGGGCTAATGAAATTATGTCATATAAGCTACGTGGCTAATTGCACACTTACTATGTACCCTTTTTTTTGGAAGTTAGTGGAGATTTGGGCCCCTACCCATTTTTCATTAATAAGTAAGAATGGTACAAAGGATAAAGAGTTCATAATACAATTCTTTCGTGAGATGTTCTGACCATATCATAAGAAATTAGAGGACAAATTAAATCAAGTGGTCGGGCACGCCAAAGCATGGCCTCAGAGAAACTTATAGCACTCTTGGCCAAGCGATCGGCCACAGAGTTGGCCTCTCGATAAACATGCTTAATACTTCAGGGGCGGTCATCTAGGTGGTAAAGGCATTTTGTTGTCATAATACGGAGATTCCAGAGGGGGCTTATGGCGGCCGTGAAGGGAATGCACTAGAATCTGGGAATCACTCTCAATGAGCAATGGAAAGCAATGCAGCTCAATAGCTAGATGAATGCCCCTTTCAAGTGCTGAAAATCCAGCAATATTTTTGGATGTGTGCCGTAGAGGAGCAGCAAAAGCGGCACAAAACCCTCCCATATCGTTATGATAATTCTTCCACAACCAACTACTCCAGGGTTGTCAAAGGACGAACCATAAATGTTTAATTTATAGAGACCTGCTGGGGTTAGAGACCATGAGACCAAAATCAAGTTTTAAAATGCATTGGGTGCCACTGGATTTTGAGGTTATCAACAATAGGCTTCTCTGATGGGTGGAAGGTCTACCCTTTCACCTTTGCTAAGCCCACAACAATAGAAATGATCTGATGCAACAATTGTTCTCTTTTGGGTCTCTTTCCTTCAAAGATACACAAATTTCTCTCAATACAAATGAGCCAGATGGTTGTCGAGAATAGAGAGATCCAAACATTACGTCTTAAAACTGGAATTTGACCTAGCTCTCAAATAATGAAGGTATCGATGGGCCTATAGGGAAACTTTTGTCACATCGCCACATAATAGACTATCAGAGAACCTACGAGAAAGTTTATAACAAAATAATATGATTAGCAGAATCACCTTCATTCAGGCACAAGGGGCAACGATATGCTAGATGGATCCCTCTGGACTGTAGTAGTTCAGATATAGGGAGGCAACGCTTAAGGGCAATACAAGTGAACTATTTGGCTTGAGGATGGGAATAAAAAGCCCATAAACTTTTGAAGATCTATCTGGTGGGGGCCATGTCACTAATATAGTTTCAAGTGCTCTAAATAGAAAAAGATCCATCCGAGGAATGAATCCATACAAGGAAATCATCAAAAGGTTGAAGAGGGAATGTGAAAGACTTCACCGCTTGTCAAGCTCGAAACAAAGGCCTAGAAGTAGTTCTTCGCAGTGAGTAGGGTTCAGTGGTGAGGTCAGACATGCACCAATGTTGGGGATTCTTAAAGAGAAAACCAGCCCGACTAGACTTCGTAGGTAGAGCCAAGTCCTTATATATATTTATTATATACCCTTAGGGTTAGGTTTGTACCTACAAACCCTATACCCCCTTCTAGAAACCTCCACATATGTACACAAACCCCTTGCTTTAAGCATTAAATAAGTGCTAAAATATTTTTTTCAAATAATCAATATTTCACAAAATAGCATAATTAAATGCTCATAACATAAAAAAAACAAACAACATAATGACATAGGGGATCCCTTGAGGGGTTGATGTCACCTCAAAGTCATCCTCCATGTGGGGTGGTGTGGACACCTATTGGCCATTTGGGTGTCCCGTGTGGATCCTAAGGGACTATCTTAGTTTGTCATTATGCCCAAATAATTTCAGAATAAGATTTTCTTAAGCAAAAAAATCCAAAAAAAAATTCATATAAAAGTCATTTTAATGATTTTGGCATTGTTTAAAAATATTTATAAGGGAAATTAAAATCCTTGGAGTTGAATTACAAAACAGAGTATTTCACTCGACTAGACCTAGAATCCAGAACACCTTCTCGGTATAACCTAACAGAATCATGACCCATAATATATAATCAGGGGCTCATGATCTTAGCCTATCAAAGCCAAGCCATTGTGCAACTTTGAATCCCCAAGTATAAGTGGATTTAGGAGCCCCTAGAGGACATGCGCACACATGGTGTATGAGTTCCTCTCTTGACATATGTGCGTAGCTCTGACAAGTGGATCCCTAGAAGAACGGATTTATATGCATTGTGATTGTATATACATATGCTACGAAAAGGTTCTAGGAGACAAAGACTTAGGCTAATGTCTTCTACTTGCCCTAACCTTCTCATACATGCTCTTTTGTCATCAAACTCCCATCACTCTGTCATGAGACACAAACATAATAACAGACCCTGACTAAGAGGTAACCTTCAACCCTCTCGATACCTCCTCCATGCATATAAATCCTCCTCATGACTTAATCGAGGTTCTCTATCCCAGACTAATGTCTCTCTTTTACTCTCACTGAAGTTAAGAACGATTAAAAATGTTGGAATTTAAGGTCTTAAAATGACATAATTCTAACATTTTCTTATAGGTTGGTGAAAGATAGAGCCTTTCGAGAGATTCGAGGCATTGGATTAGACATTGAGCCTTTTGGCGTTGAGCAAGAACAATGCCTACGAGCTGTCTGCCCATGTTTGCTCCCTTATGAAAAGAAACATGAGAGGTTTATGGAGCCTTATATTGCACACAGTTTTGCTTTGCAATTGGTGTTCCAATAGTCACCTTTGCAGGCCGAGGACAACGTTTCGCTTGAGTGGGTATGGGCCACCTAGGATTTGTGTTTGGCAATTAAAACCATGATGTTACTTGTGATCCCCCGTTTCGAAAGGAGGGGTTCAATGTCTAGCCGGTACCGTATGTGGTTGCAGGGAAGTGCATGTAAGTTTTTAATGGAAGGTGCACCCACATTAATTCATCGGATGGAGAAGAAAGATGGGTACTCTAGTGCTCTAGACCTCGTTGTACGTGTACATTTTTATAAGAATGAAAAGTGTTAAGTCTTTTGTTTCTATGTATCTCAAAGAGAAATTTGCCTAAAAAGCTTAGATGCACACTAATTTTTATCAATAAGGGGCAAATATCGTATATTGACAAAGTGATAACTTATCCCAAGAGAGAAAGATCTTGAGGTCTACAAAGTTTTGTAGAAGTGTATGTGAAATTGCTATCTAACAACCTTGTTTCACACATCAAACTTAAACATTCGGTACCTCCAAATAGGTTTCATTTCATTAGTACTTTGAGTTTGCTGGCATCTTTCCTTGTCTTTCTAGCGAAGCTACTATTCTTTAACAGAATTGCCCCCATCTCCAATCTCTCTTTCTCTCTCAAGTTTACTTAGGGCTATTTTTTGTTCTTTGGATTCAAATTTCTAGGAGTCACTTTTCTTGGAAAAGACCGGGTAAATCGTGCTTGGTTCGTTTAGAATTAACATTTCTATTGGAGTTGAGATATCCGTGGGATTTTTGAATGCTCGCCTAAATTTTGAAAATCTCAATTCCACCAAAATAGGTGGAATTGACATTTCATGGAAATGACCCATTTTGCTGCTGAAGAACGAAAACATTTAAAAATTTTAGAGAGGGAAACTATATTAAATTTTAAAAAGAGAAAATATATTAAAATTTTAATGAGGAAAACTATATCAAATTTTAGAGAGATAAAGTACATGAATTTTTTAGAGAGAGAAATTATTTCGAATTTTTAGAGAGAGAAATTATTTCGAAATTTTAGAGAGAGAAACAATCTCAAATTTAAATTTTTAGAGAGAGCATCTTAAAGGTTTAGAGAGAGAAACTATCTCAAATCTTAAGTTTTCTGAAAAGAAAGTATCTTAAAATTTTAGAAAGAGAAACTACATTAAATTTTAGAGAGAGGAACTACTTAAAATTTTTTAGAGGGAAATATCTCAAAACTTTTAGAGAGAGAAACTATATCAAATTTTAAGTTTTAGAGAAGAGAGAGTGAGAGTGTATATTAAAGTTTTAGAGATTATAAACTATATCAAATTTTGTACAGAGAAACTACCTGAAAAGTTTTAGAGAAAGAAACTATGTCAAATCTTAAGATTTAGAGAGAGAAAATATCTTAAAACTTTAGATAGAAACTATATCAAAATTTAGATAGAGAAAGTACCTGAAATTTTAGATAGAAAAACTATTTCAAAAATTTTAGATAGAAAAATTATCTTAAATTTTAAGTTTTAGAGAGAGAAAGTATGTTAAAATTTTGGAGAAAGAAACTAGCTAAATTTTTTTTGAGAGCGAAACTAACTCAAAATTTAAGTTTTAGAAAGAGGAAGCATCTTAAAATTTTAGATTGAGTAACTATATCAAATTTTAGAGTGAGAAAATGCATAAAATTTCTTAGAGAGAGAACAATCTAAAAAAAAAACTAGAAAGAAACTTCTCAAATTTTAAGTTTTAGATATATAAACAATCTCAAAATTTTTATAGAGAGAAACTATCTCAAAATTTTAGAGAGAGAAACTATATCAAATTTTAAAGAGACAAAGTATCTAAAATTTTTAGAGATAGAAACTCGCTCAAAATTTTTAGAGAGAGAAACTATTTCAACTTTTAAGTTTTTGAAAGACAAAATGTATTAAAATATAAAAAAATATATGAAATTTTGGAGAAAGAAACTATCTAAAATTTTTTTGAGACAGTGACTACCTCAAATTTTGAGTTTTAGAGAGAGAAAGTATATCAAACAATTTGAGAGAGAGAGAGTGATTCTCTCTAAAACTTTTCTCTCTTTGCTAGAGGGAAACTTCTATTGCATCTCTTGTTTCCCTTTCTTTCTTTGGATGGTACTTGTTTCTCTCTCACTTAAGTATAGATTTGTATTAGAAGGGAAGTGTTTCAAGAGTTGATAGGCATTTGCAACTATTTGTGGATGTTATGCAAGAGAAAGAGAGAGAGAGAGAGAGAGGGAGAGAGAATATGTGTATGAGAGAGCTTCTCTAATTGCCTTTGTTGGTGTTATTCTAGAGAGAGAGTGACATGCAAGTGGCTTGGTATTTGAAAAGGGAGGAAGACCCATTTCTTGACATTAAATGAAGGAAACAATAGAGAGAGACAGGGGGAGAATTTGTATTTCTAAAAAAAAGATATTCCAGGCAATCTAAATAGTGAATTTGCATTTTTCTTGTTTCTACCGGATGAATTCCAAACAACATATACCATATTCTAAGAAATGTAAATTTCAATAAGTACCAATTCCAAGATATACTTTTTAACAATATTGAAAAATCAAAGGAACTAAACGAGCCCATAGGTTGTTGGAGAGAGAGAGAGAGAGAGTTGTCTATTTAAGTACCGTTTGATGTCCGGCAAGTGGAATTTGAGCGCACCCGAAATTTACCGTTGTCGAATGAACTTAGCGCACCATTTGATTTCCAATGTCAAAAACTTCTAACTAGCAAATTCACTCCAAATCATAATCACTGGCAAAATAACTACGATTTTTTTTTTGGATCGAATATAACTACGACTTATTTTATAGAGGATTTCAAATGGCGTATGAAGTAAAGAGGAGGACGCGCTTGAAGTCCAAGTCCTATAATCCCCTACTCCATCTCTCTTTGCAAAACCAGACTTCTAATCTACCCAAATCTCTTTGCCCTGAAGCCAAATCTCTCTCTCTCTCTCTCTCTCATCCCAAAACTCCAAAGTCTTTAAAGTCAAGCTTCTCTCTTTTGTGAAAGGAAAGTATATATTATGTACCTAGTTAATATGGAAGGTATATATTATAATCGGTATATTTAGGAAGGGTAGATATTTATGATAAGTCTGAGTATAATATCTGTGATTTATTTTTATTTTGGTTATTTGTAATTTATCTATAAAAGACAAGTCTGTTTATTCATACAATTAATGGATATTGAGTCTCTTCAGAGTGTCCATTAATTGTATGAATATACAGACTTGTCTTTTATAGACAAATTACAAATAACCAGAATAGAAATAAATCACAGTTTCTTATACTATACCCAAACTTACCATAAATACAAGATATTGTATCTACCATTTCTAAATATACCAATTATGATATATATTTTCCATATTAACCAGGTACATAATATATACTTTCCACTCCCCTACAAGCTCAAGATGCTATGAGAGAAAGCGGCTGGAGTTTAAACACTAATTGTAGAAACGAACATTTGGATCTTCAGGCGTATGACATGACCAGTAGATGCAGCGGTTGCCATGCTCAAATTGCTTGATTAACAAGCATAGAAAGCAGTGGCGGATCAAGAAGACAAAAGTTACAGACAATCCTAGAAAAACAGATCAAAGAGTCGAAAATGACTCGGTAGATAGACGGATCCGAAAGTCAAAACACAATTCAGCAGAAAGTAAAAAACGACTCGGTAGATAGACGGATCCGAAAGTCAAAACACAACTCAGCAGAGAGTCGAAACACGACTCGACAGAAGTTGCACAAACTGGGTTAGCAACAGACTCGTCTTGAAAATCAGCGACATTGCTTCAGAGACGAGGAATTGACACAGCTAACATGAATCTGGTTGTAATACCATGTGAAGAGTCTCAAGTTTATTTGAAGAAACTTAATATTCATTAATTGTATGAATATACAAACTTGTCTTTTACAGACAAATTACAGATAACCAAAATATAAATAAATCACAGTTTCTTATATTATACCCAGACTTACCATAAATACAAGATATTGTATCTACCTTTCCTAAATATACATATTATAATATATACCTTCCATATTCACCATGTACAGAATATATATTTTTCTTTAACATCTCTCTCTTGCCAAAGCCTCAAGCTTTATCTCTCTAAGCTCTCTCATGCCGTCTCATACCAAACTCCTAATAACTATCTCTTCCTTTGATCCCAAATCTCCAAATTTCCTTTAGTTAAGCTTTCTCTCAAGATCTTTGTTTTCATCTCAAATTTCTCTCTCTTCTTTCCTCGGAGGAGCACATAAGTGCTTCTAGATATTTCTAAACAATTGTTTAATGATTAATGAGTTTTGCATTAATCTTATCCTTTTTAATACATTTTATATTTTAGAATTTTTATTATTGGTTATTATTATTAATTTTATTATTTATTTTAAACAAACCAATGGAACACCTTGAGCCAAAAAAAAAAAAAAACAACTCAAACCGCAATTAGAGAAAGTATAATTTTGAAAATTTGAGTTATTTAGTCTTTTTTCCAAAACCTTGGAGATCGGCTAAAGGGAGTATTTTATTTTAAGTATTAAAATTTGAGAAATTCTTTTCATCATATTAGCTTCTTCGTTTCAATGCTATATGACACGACACCGATCCCTAATGGAAAGACGTGCCCATTTTATTGCTATTTATTGTCCTTAATGGAGGGCCTTCTTGAAGAATATGGTAAGATTCGCATGAGGGCATCATATCATACACCTTTATCAAATGTCGGGCAAAAACGGGGCAACGTTGTGAGTGGCATAAACATGACCAAGCTTTCCCTTATTGCGTTTTGCTACTGGTTATCAAATTTCCATCTTATCGGCTGAAGCACGATGCTCGGTCATGTCCTAGTTCATCATCATTATAGATTTTTTTCGATTACTTGGGTCGGCTATACGAATCATCATCATCATAGTTTTTTTCAATTAATTGGAGTCGGCTCACTCATTTTCAGTTAATTGGAGTCAGCTACACGAACCTCATTTTGCTTTAATAGAAGTCATACCCTTAGTGAGGCCATAAGTCCTAATATTTTTTGGGACTACTTCAAACTATGTCTTTTTTGGCATATCTTTTACCCTTTTCAGTCCTTCCACTTGCACTAACTCGTAACTCTTAACAGGTGCTATACTTGGTCGACGCCACATGTGGCCAGCCTACCTAAGTCTACGTTCTCTCATCTTATCGTCTATTGATGCCATATCTAAATTCTCCCAAATAGATTGGTTATTTCTCAGTTAAATTAAAAAAAAAAAAAAAAAAAAAGTATATCATACACCAACTGTTTATTTTTTAATACACCACATGGGCTTTTCCTTCAATGGAATGTTAAAGCTAAGTGATAATTTAATTTTAGATGTAGTTTGCATACGGATGCATCCGTAGGTATTAAGAGTTAAGGTAAGGTGCACCTTCAAATTTTATCATGGTGTATAATTTTAATATATAATGTTCTTAGGATTATCTCAAAATCTATTTTTATATCGAATTATAAATTTTTAATTTAAAAAATGGTTAAAATCAAGTAGATTTATAAACATATGGAAATCTTGAAAATAGACAGTGTAAATACTATGTTGTAAAATGTACTATTTTTGAGACTTAAAATCTTTTTATTTTTCATAATCATACATCTCGATGTCGAGATGATCAATCAAAGAGTTTTTCAATATTAAAACCACCTTTTCCAATGGATTTTTGAGGGGCATCTGTAGTTCTACATTACAAGGTGGCATCCTTATATAAACTTTTTCCTTTAATTTCATATCTCCATTGTTTAATCTTTTTTTGTTTTTTCTTGTTTGGCAAATGTTTTTCATTCGGGGTGTTTAAAAATTCAAAAGTAGAAAAAATGTAAAAAAATAAATTTTGTTATACATTTTTTTTTGCATGATTTAGATGTATTTGGCAATAATTAGTGAGTGGTTCTTGCAATAATCACATTTTTATATTTTCTTTTTTTATTTTTTTGTTAAAATATTCAATGGGGTTTTTTGAAATCTATAATTTCTCTTTGTATCACTTTTTTAAAAGGATCTTTGGGTTGACTTTACTTTTATTACATATTTTAATTTTTAAGATTATTTTTAAATTTTTATTTTTATTTTTTATATTTTCTTAGGGCCTTTGAGCCATATGCTGGGCGTAGCCGAGTTTGGTAACTTGCCTCGGATAGGGGGTGAGTTCCCAGTGGAGTATTTGTTCATTGTTTATAATAATAAAATATTTCCTTAAAGCAGTGTTAGATTACCTGACTCAAGCTGGTAATCCAGCCATGGGGGCCCGGTCCCTCTAGGTTGGGTGGACTCAGGCTAGGCCAAAAAATTGTTAAAAAATACAAAACAACCCAAAATATGACAATTATAGTTAAACTAAAATTAAACAAAACACATGTAAATGAAGTTAAAAAACTATTGAAAATAAATTAAAAAAAAATCAATTTGTGATCGGGGATATTTTAAAAATAATTCAAAAAGGAAATATTGATGACCACAACACGTTCCAATATTTGCCAAATTAATTTCTTATTCTTTTTTTGGAATAACAAATTAATTTCTTATTCTTTTTTTGGGATTTTTAATGGCATTTTTTTCTTTTAATCCTCGACTTGACAAAGAAAACTGGCCAAAAACAAAGAAAACTGGCCAAAACAGGACCCTCCCACTAAGCGGGTCAGAGTAACCCAGTCGGCTGTGGGTCAACCCGGCCGGTTTTGTAAACATTACCTTAAACTTTGGTCTAGCAGTAACACATCTGGTTCATGAGAGTGATGTCAAAGGTCAAGTTTGTTCAATAAAACAGACCAAGCAAATATATCAGTTTTTACGGCTCTGAGAGTTCCTGCTATGTTTTCTAAAACTACTTGTTTTTTATCTTCCAAACCCGCCTTTTTAAACTTAATATCGAGGTGGGTGGATTATGAAAATAAAAGAATATCCTAGAAGCTCCTGTTTGTACCAGTTGAAGAGACCAACCGGGTCAGCACTTAAAACAACTTCCATGTTTTACATGGCCATATGAAGAACCTCCAATATAAGAAGCGTCCATTGTGTTATGGTCCATGCTTTTAGTGCGAACACCTGTGTCCCTTCTCAATGGGCACCATGTCCTATAATTGTGTTACCATGCTCCTACTAAATAGACTAATGGAGAATATTTTTGGTATTGTATATTACAAATATTAATTTATTTTTTGTACATGAGATCATAATCGCCCAAAGTCGTTATATGTGAAATATTATGAATTTGATACACCACAATTTATTTATTTTTTTATTTTTATTTTTTTGGGTTTTTGAACCATGGGGTTCTTACATCTACACAATTTCACATCCAACTACCAACATTTTGACCTCCTTATACTTGATATGCAATCTCATAGTATATAATCTCTATTCTATAGAAATGTACCTATTTATTTTTGGAAAAAGTTTATATAATGTTGCAATCTTAAAATGTAGAATTATAGTTGCACCTCAAAAATCAATCATAAAAGGTTGTTTGCATGTTGGAAAACCATCTAATTTATCACCTCGACATCGAGATGTACGAATATGAAAAGAAAGAAAGATTTCGAGTCTGCAAAATAGTGTTTCTTGCAGCACATTTTCTAAACCATCCATTTTCAAGATTTTCATATGTCTATAGATCAACTTGATTTGAACCATTGTTAGAGTTTAAAATTTGAATTACAAAATTACGCATGGTTACTTCGAGGACTTCTTTCCTAGGCATATATCATCTTTGCCACCAGCTCTTTTTACATCGATTAAGTGCTCATCTTTACAATTGATTCTCTATCTTGATGATACACATGACAGGATAAGGAATGCTTTTGTTTCGACTCGCTTCTGCTGATTACTCGGATGTATACATACTCACTAGCATTGTGCTCTCCTCTCCTTACTACCAAAATGGAAGAAACCACCCAAACCGAGTCTTTTCAAACAAGAAACGTGGAGCCAAGACTAAGATTACGGTGCCAATGAGTCAGGTCGGGTCTAAGTTGACCCTGCCTCTAATATATAATTTTTTTAACTTTATTTCTTATTTATAACTTCGGTGATCAGAAAATCGATTTGGTTTTATGCTAAGGAGGTAAAAAATGGAGGCTATTCTCTTAAGGCAACTAATCGATAAGTTCAGGATGAAAGGAAAAGACTTCCACACGGCCTTTAATGATCTAGAAACAGCTAATGATAGAGTACCATGAGATTTAATTTATTGAGTGTTGGAAAATAAATGAGTCTCCAGATACTACATCGACTTGGTGGGAGATATGTACAAAATAGTGTTAACTAATATGCAAACAACTAATAGATAGATGAATGAGTTTTCAGTGACAATAGGTCTCCCTCAGGGTTCACTGTTGAACCCAACCTCTTTGTCTTAGTTATGGACAATTTAACTAGGCACCTACAAGATGAGATACCGTGGTGTATATTGTATGATATAGTTTTGATCGATGTGATTCGAAGCGGCATCAACAAAAAAATTAGAATTTTGGAGGGATGCTCTAGAATCTAAAAGTTTTAAAATTAGCTGGACTAAGACAGAGTATATAAAATACAAGTTTAGTAATAATAAAAATAAAAATGTGGAAATAATTATGACCGACGATAAATAAATATAAAAAAGAGCACACCTTCGATATCTTAGGTCAATAATCCAAGAAAATGGAGCTATTGAAGAAGATATTGTACATAGAATTAGAGCTAGGTGGATGAAGTAGAACTGTGCAATTTGAGTTTTATGTAATCACCGCATACCAATAAAGCCCAATGACAAGTTCTAGAGGACTATTGTGAGACCAACTTTGTTTTATGGGGCGGAATGTTGGGTGGTCAAGAAACAACATACCTATAGGAAAAGTGTAGGTAAGATGATGATGTTGAGATGGATGAGTGTCAAGATAAGAAGGGATATAATTCAAAATGAATATAGGTAGAAAAATTTAATGTGATATTAATAAGCGATAAGGTGAGATAAAGTAGACCTAGGTGGGCCAACTATGTGCAGTGAAGACCTAGCACACCACCTGTTAGGAAGTGTTAGTTAGTTCAAGTGAAAAGCTAAAAAAAGTCAAAGGAGTAGGGCTAAAAGGACATGGTTGAAAATATTGAGAAAATATATCCGGACTTATGAGCTCACTGAGGATATGACCCTTGATAGAGTACAACAACAAACTACAATTTGCGTAGCCGACCTTAAATAGTTGGGAAAACTCTCTAATGATGATAATGATATAGTTCATTTGAAAACCTTACGTTGGCTTGAAAATTCATATTCAACTTTAATTATAAAATTTAAAATTTTTAAAATAATGCAGATTAAACATATCTATAAATATTTCAAAATATTAAAAATAGATGATCTAGATAACTTGTTACAAAATGAACTATTTTTAGACTTGAAATTCTTCGTTTATTTTAAACAATACATGCTAAGGTCGAGATAATCAATTGGAAAGTTGTCTAATTTCAGAAACTCTATTGGATTTTTGCAATACAATGTACTTCCATAGTAGAAGGTTGCAATTTATAATATAATCATAGGTTTTGAGCCTATATCGATTGGTCAACCTAGACATGTACCCGATCCAAGCCGAAACGACCCAAGATTGACTTACAACCAGTCAGGGTCCAAGTTGGATCTAGGACATATAGACCTAGATCCAACCCACTGCGTCTAATAGACCTGGATCCTGGATGAGGTTGGCGAATTTGGGTCTTGTTCGCCCGGGCCCGATTGGCTCCCCTTACCGTGACTAGTAGTGGGCACCAAAACATACCAACGTCTTATTTTGTCTTTGCCTTGGAAGACTGGACGCTTTGTCAAGAACCGCAACACGAAAGAAGCACCAAAACGAAGCGGATGTGAAACCCCTACCATTTGGCCTCGATTTTCTCACAGTCCTCCTGTTCTCAGAGAGAGAGAGAGAGGATGCCGGCGTTGGAGATGGCATCTGCCAATCCAGCAGGGGCGCCTGGGAAAGAGCAACAGGCGGCAGGATTGGGGATATTGCTGCAGATAATGATGCTCGTCCTCTCCTTCGTTTTAGGTCATGTTCTCCGGCGCCACAAATTCTACTATCTCCCTGAAGCCAGCGCTTCTCTCCTCATTGGTACCCCTCCTCTCTCTCTTCATTTCTTTTCTCTGTTCAATTTTCCAGAACTCCTCTGTTCTTTTCATCCATGCACGCCTACTAGGTTTATTTTCTCTCTCTCTTTCAAATATTTTGATTAGTGTTGGGAGAGAAGATGATTGCTATTTCCCGTTCTCAAGTTCTCCAATTCATTATAGTTGAATGATATTTGTTAGGAGCATGGTTCCATTTTCTTCCAGTCTAGGGTATTTCCGCAATCCTACGATCTAATAGAGACATTTTTTTGTTTTTGTTGTATTTTCGTGAAAATTTTATGGATTTCCCCATATTGAATAGAACTAGGCTCCATGATTGATCACAGTGGTGCTCAGCAATTTGATTTAATGGACAATTATTTTGTTTGCTTACAATAACCCTTATGTTTGTGCATCTTTGTAGGAAGAGAAATTCTGATAAAGTTCATTTATTATTTGATTATTGGGTTTTACATGACAGGAATTTATGTTTCGTTTATTGCTTTTTGTCAGGTATGATTGTTGGGGTTCTGGCAAACATTTCAAATACGGAAACAAACATTAGGTTTGCATTTTGCTTGAAATTAATTGTTCTTGTGCACATTCAAGTGGGATTCTTTCCTGTTGTTTTCGAATGGATAAATGGGAATGTGCTTTTCCTAATGGTTGATTATGGGAGTGATTAAATCTTACTTGTTGCCTATTTTGCAGGACATGGTTCAATTTCCATGAGGAATTCTTTTTCCTCTTTTTGTTACCGCCAATAATCTTATATCCTGATTTTCTGGCTTGCTAATTAGTAATAGCTATTTATTCATTTTTTGATGTGATGTGCTATTTAGTGTGAAATTTTATGTTTGCGGCTTTGTTATGCTTCAAGAAGTTTATCCTTGACAATTTTCTACTCAGTCTGGCTTCAGCTTGCCACCTGTAAGTTTGGAATTTTGGCTTTAATTTAGCATATTTAGACTCCTCGCCAATCATCATATTTAATTTGTCTCCCTACTTTTCTTGGCAGAAACCATTTTTCTCAAACTTTGGGGCCATTGTCACCTTCGCCATTTTGGGAACATTTATTGCTTCCTTCGTAACAGGGATATTGGTGTAAGTTTACTTCCAACAGAAGTTGGGTTTCTTCTATGAAGAAAAGAGTTACTTTCTTTGATGCAAAATAGAAGTTATCTTCCTTCCTTGCACATTTTATTTTTATTTTTTATTTTTTACTTTGGGAGTTGATATTTTGATAATATTGCGGTTTTTGCAGTTATCTTGGTGGACTGATGTTTCTCATGTATAGACTACCATTTGTTGAGAGCATTATGTTTGGTGCTCTCATATCAGCAACTGATCCTGTAACAGTGCTATCCATATTCCAGGTGCGTAGCTTTCTTTCCTATGGGATTTTAACTCTTCTGATCTTCCTCATGCATTATCCATTATGTTCAATGCAATCATAGAACCTGCAATTGCTATTATCGGGAGCTTTATACTCATGATCAGATGTTGTTTTCTGATTTCAAACCAAGTTGTCTAGGGTTATGTACATTGGGCCAATGGGTGGTCCCAATTGTCCTCCTCAAGTCATAAACAATATTTAGGAAACTCAAAGGATGTTGTTGAAGGCGGTCAAAAATTGCAGTTCTAGGCAAACTACTCTTCATTTCCAGAAGCTCAAGTGGTAGTTTATTAAGCTTCACGGTGACAAGCATCCCTTTTGAAACCTGGATGGAAGAGCAATACTAAATATTTGGGATGAGTTACTTGTTTCTACTACCAAGTCTCGTGGTCTAATTAATTTGCAATTGGAGCGCCATTGGAACATTGTGGTTCAATGTTTCAAAGGTGAAGAATGGTTTTATATTCTCCACATGTTTGTGTTTTACCACTAATGATGAGAGTGCCTATGTTAAGATGGAACCTATATATGTCCAATACAACTTAGAGTCCAGCTGCTACAACCCTTGATATGTCGAGTTCTTGCTGGAGTTGTTCGTTGATGATCCTTTAAAATTTGAAGGCTTACTTCACTAGGCTTTACATCTGATGCAACAATAGAAATTCCTTCATGCATATCCCTGGGGTAAGATCCAGTCAGATTTCTCCCATTTATTGAAAAGTAAAAAAAAGAACAAATAAAAAAGAAAAAATTAATCAGCTTGTTCCCTACGTAGAGAGAATTGATGGTGACAACATTGAACCTTTTGTATGTAAGCCACTCGGTGCGGCTGAATTATGGTTTTGGGTTGCTAATCTGTGAAAGGGACCTTTGTTTTTTTTCTCTCAATCCCCGAGCAGGTGAAAAGTACGATGGACCAATGAACTCATGCCATCATCATCAATTGATTCATGCAGTGGTCCCTAAGCACCATTATTTTACTTGCTCTATTGGTATGGTAGGCATTCCAACTAGTGTTATTAGAATCAGACCGATCATTGAGCTATGTGCGACCTAGTCCAATCAAATCAGTCCAACCGCCGGTCGAAGTCGAACTGGGCCGGACTCAAAAAAATTGTGAAATATAAATAATAGTTTAGAAATATGAAATATATTAAAAAAAGTTGCTCAATTGTGTTTAATCTGTCTAACTAGTCGAAACCAGTTGGTCCGATTAGTTAAAGTCAGTCAAACTTTGGGTTTGATTGGTACTCAGCCAAACTGAATTTTTGTTTTGGACCTTACCTGGAGGCACTGATTGTGGTTGATTGGTCAGATCGGATTGTTCGGTTTGGTCTTGATAACTATGATTCCAATCTCCAACTCTTCATGCTACACTTCAATCATTGATGTGTTTTTTGTTCACCTTTTTAGGCATATGTGGGTGTAACTAATTTTCTTGGCACTCTAGCACTATGGCAAAACAGTTTTCATGGATAGTTAATTTCAATATTTTCAAATTTTATATTTGGAGCCTGTGTTGGATTGGCCAGAATGAGGAGCATTTCAAGAAATTAGCCACTTTGTGGGAAGGATTTGGGGAAACCTCACTTGAAAAATGTATAAAAATTTGAAAAGAATAAAAGTGCATATGATATTCAGAGAAGTCGCGCACATCTCAATGATCAACTCATCTAAACCTCAATCCAAGCTGTTTACACCCGCTTAAACCAATTGGAAGCACATCTATGAAATTCTAAATAACAGCCACTCACAATCAATAAATATAACCTTGGGTTTAAGACCTTACTAGATGATTGACCTTGGGGAGTATCATAAAGAAATGGGTTGGACATTGACCTAATACAATAATCAAAATTTGGGAGGATGAATATGGGAAAAAAGTTTCAGTATGAAGAGGATAGGAATAGCTAGTTGTTCCAGTAGTGCATGCCTTTTGATACAGAGGAAAGAATGGAGTTTGTGAGAGTACCATACTCCTTAATGATCTCCCTTGCATTAGTGCACAGTGATATTTTGTGACTTCTCATCTATGATGAGCTTAGTGGTGAGTGTTATATATAATCGAGGATCCTTGGTTAGAGGAGAGAAATGGTGGGAGTCCTAATCACAAGCATGCTGAGTTTTCTTGAATTCAATTGCGGAATTTGGTTAGTGCAATGCATCAGGATTCATTGATCACATGCACCCTCAACCTTAAATAATTCTTTCTTTCAGATCAGAGGTTCTGATCTCTACTAACTGGAAGAAGTATCACTAGGACCACTATCAGTAGTACCACATAAATGGATGACTATTAGGAATTCCATTTCAATGGCTGTGTCCTTGGGGAGCTGAGCCATCTATAGTGGGTAGCGAAATCAGAGATGATCTTGGGTAGATTCTTGGGACCTTTGCAAGCTATGTTTTTTATTCCACCAAGTTATAAGCAGGAACTATTCTAAATGGGCCTTGAGTTTTTCTTCTGCTTTTTCTTGGGCCTCTTGATCATGGGAGATGAATCGTTTTAGGTCATTTGATGGCTGTAGAAAGATTGATTACCTTGGATAGCCAACATCATGGAGGAGATATTCAAGAGAAGTGGAGTGGGGGTCCACTGTTCCCATGTGCTTTGGGAACGTAACTGCAAGGTGTATTCCATCTCTTGGGAAGGGTTGGGGGGACTCTTTACCTTCTCCCATCGTTTTCTTGGTGGTCTACTTCTTTGTCTTCTCTTTGATTTCTTTGCTACCTTTTTATTCCTTGCTTTGCAGTACATTTTTGTTGTTATGTGCCTGTGGATTGTGCACATCAGGATACAATGAATGATTATCTGTCAGAAAACATAAACAAGTAGCTGTAATTAAGTTGAGTGGACTTGCTTGGCATTTCTAGCTTTTGCTCTTTGTGGATGTCTTATTTTCAATGTGACCCTAAACATTCCTTTAATGATCAAAATTTATTTGCGACTTCCATGTGGTTTTGCTTGATTGTTATCAATGGGTGAACTGTTCTCTGCAATTTATGTATGAATTGAGAAAGGAGGTTTTCTTTTTTTGATTGGTTTGACTTGAGAATGAAGTTGTGCTTGCTTCTGTGCAAAAAGACAAAATAGGAGAAGAATGTACATAACTCCATTATAATTTACAAACCGTTATTGTGCAGGAGCTAGGAACAGATATGAACCTTTATGCCTTGGTCTTTGGAGAATCAGTCCTAAATGATGCAGTATGTACCTGACTTCTTCTATGAAATTTTCGATGCGTTAGACTTGTTTAATATCTAAATCAATCATTGATTGTGGAATTTGTGGATCTTACTTGCTACTTGGGTTATGTTGAAGATGGCAATTTCTTTGTACAGGTATGTCTTAAGTAACGAGTTTTACCTTTTTATCAATCGATTATTTAGCTGATTATTATTTTGGTTTTTGGTTTCTAACAAATGTGTTCCTTCCATTATCAGGACAATGTCATCTTTCAACAGTCATTCATCCAAGCAAAGCTTCTTTTGGCTCATTGTGAGGTTTCTCGAGACCTTCGTTGGATCAATGTCTTCGGGTTAGCATAAACACTAATGATCAACATGTTCTGCTTCTTTACTTTTTATCTAGATGATGAAATGACTTGTAGTAATTATTTTTATGTTTTCTTATTATTAAGCATGATGCTAACTCATGTTTTTGTAAGAAAACCGGATAGGGAGTATATTTTGAAAGTTCCAAATTAATTAAATTTGTTGTTAACAATTCATATATTTTCCTAAAACTTTGACTCCCTAA
This sequence comes from Amborella trichopoda, assembly GCF_054954075.1. Classification (NCBI taxonomy): domain Eukaryota; kingdom Viridiplantae; phylum Streptophyta; class Magnoliopsida; order Amborellales; family Amborellaceae; genus Amborella; species Amborella trichopoda. The sequence continues at coordinate 41,682,393 of NC_142338.1, forward strand.
ACTTGCATGAAAATACATATTGTGTGCTAAAAATTTCGTAGAGAGGTAACCTTAATTTTCTAAAGATGTCCATGATTTACCATTGTGAAATTCTTGGGAATCTTCTTGACTGCTGAAACTTTCAAATCACTCATATTATATATAAAAATATCTTGTGTAGAGGTGTTACCATGCATTAAAATTTCATTTGAGCTGTTTCTCTCAAGTTTTCTTTTGTTTTTCCCTTCTTTACCTTCTCCCATGTTTTTCATAATAATTGTGTTACTTGTATGTGACTTTTTTTTTTTTTTTTAGTCTGTTGACATTGTATTGAGGGAAGAGAGAAAAACAAAGATACAAAGACTCGTGATGGGCAAAGTCACCGAGAGGGATGACAGAGGAACAACGAGAAAGATGGGGGAAACAAAGAATAGACGAGAAAGCAAAAAATGCCAAACACAAAAGGCGCTAAAACTACCACGTTAGAAAACATGAACACTAAAAGCAAATACAACAGACAAAACGGCAAAAACTGTGGCACTCAGAAAGCATCCACCAAAAGCACTATTACTCCAATGAAGCTCCTTGTTTTCCTAGATCATCTGCTATTCGGTTGGCCTCCCTTCAAATATGTGTCCAGGAGACCTGTGTACTCTTGCAAAGATCATGAATTTCGTCAAAGATGTGCTAGAGCCTTCAAGGGGTTGGGCTAAGTTAGATGCCCAATGGGAAACGTTCTTAGAATCCCCTTCGATGACAAGGGATGAATCCCATGAGGGGTTAAACTGTCTCACTCCCTCGAGCAAGGCTCGGGCCTTTGCCTTAGTAGAATCCGCTATCCCAATCGAGGAAGAGAGGGAAATAAGTGAGATGCCGCCATGGTTTCGAAAGATTCCCCTTATTCCTGCCGGGCCAGGGTTGCCCAAAGAAGACCTGACGAAGTTGAGTTTAATGGTGTCCTTCGGGGGGTCTCCAAAGGGCCGACCGAGATACTTTCGTTGGCCTGGAGGAGAAAATATTAACCCAATTGAGATGGCAATCGTGGGCAGGCAGGCCTTTGAAATGTTTGTGATTAGAGGCTCAAAAGATAACCAATCCCTTGATCGATTCCTTTATTTTGTGGAGAGGAGCAAAGAGACCTTGAAAGATCTGACGAAGTTGAGTTTAATGGTGTCCATCGGGGGGTCTCCAAAGGGCCGATCGAGATACTTTCGTTGGCCTGAAGGAGAAAATATTAACCCAATTGAGATGGCAATCGTGGGCAGGCAGGCCTTTGAAATGTTTGTGATTAGAGGCTCAAAAGATAACCAATCCCTTGATCGATTCCTTTGTTTTGTGGAGAGGAGCAAAGAGACCTTGAAAGATCCGGTTATTGTGTTCCTTCCATATTGACCAAATGGTCGCTGCAACGGTGGCTTTCCAAAGCAAGGCTCTAGCTTTGGCCCAAGGGAGGAAAGCTGACAACTTAAAAAGTCTGGGTATTGATCCTATGGTAACCCATACCCTGTTGAAGACTAGTAGTGTTTCCTTTCGAAGGTCGCTTGCCAACGGGAAATGGATGAAGAGGTGGTCGATGGTCTCCTCCTCGGAGAGACACATCATGTATTTGTTGGGCAACTGGAAGCCTCATCTTTGAAGTTAGTCGACAATGAAAACTCTCCCCCACAAGCCAAGAAAAAACCTCGATTCTTGGGGGAATGAATGGGTTCCAAGCTCTGGGGCAAGATAGATTAGTGGTTGAGGGTCCCACATTGGCCTGGTTGAGTGCACATAATAGGGAAGAGACCTTGAAGGCCCCGGAGGGGTCCGGAGTCCTGACTATGCAGTCCTCTCTAGGGGAAAGGGAGGGGATAGAAGAAAGAAGAGAGGAAAGATTAAGGAAGATGGGTAGTTCCTCGTCTCTCAAGGGATGCCAAAGATCTAGGTTCCAGGAGCGCGAGGAGTCCGAGCTGGGGAAAAGGTCTTCAATCGAGGCTTGGGGGTTTCTAGCAAGACGTAAAAGGCTGGGGAATTGAAAGGAAAGTGTGGACTCGCCACCCACCCAAAGGTCTAGCCAAAAGCGAACTCTAAACCCGTTCTTGGGGTGGAATCTAATGAGGGAATTGAAAAGGGGGAGGGAGTGCATAATGCATCTCCAAATACTAGAGACCGCCTAGGTTTGATTGACAGAGATGTACCAGGGTGAGGAAGAAAGGCGATATTTGGAGCAAAGAATGAGGTGCCACAGGTCCCCGGTTTGGGTGGCAAGTCTCCACTATCACTTGCAAAGGTGGGCCAGGTTTTGCAATTTAAGATTGCATATCCCCAAACCCCTTACTGATTTGGGTAGGCAGGCCGTGTTCTAGGAAAGGAGATGGAACTTTCTAGAGTTACCGTCGTCGAACCATAGGAAATTATGCATCAATTTCTCTAAGCGAGCTCGCACCGAAGCAGGAAGGTGGAAAAGAGACATCTGAAAAATAGGAACCCCTGAAGTATTGCTTTGATGAGGGTCAGCCTCCCCGTTGGAGATAGGAATCTCCCTTTCCAGGAAGCCAACTTCTTTCCAACCCTATCTATGATGTGACTCCATTGTGCTTTTTTCAGATTACCAAAACAAAGAGGTAGGCCAAGGTAGCTGGAAGGGAATCAATACCATAGCCCCAGTTGTCGGCAAATGATTGTAGAGATAGGGGGTCCACATGCATGCCTATCATTTTGGATTTCTGGAGATTGACCTTGAAACTAGTTGCAGAGTGGAAGCATTGAAGCAAAAGGAGTAACATTTCGACTTGAGCTGTTGTCCCTTTGCAAAATAGGTGGGTATCGTCTACGTATTAGAGGTGGGAAATAGAGGGGCCTTGAGCTCCTTTTTGGAAACATTCAACCAGGCCCGCTTGGTAGAGTCTAGCCGTAGCTCTACTAAACACTTCAGCTGCTTTCGCGAAGAGGAAGGGAGAAACGGGGGTCTCCTTGCCTAAGACCTCTCTGGGACTTGAAGAATCCTTTGGGGGAGCCATTAATGATAATAGAAAAGTAAGGGCCATGAATGCATCTCCGGATCCATTTCCTCCACCTGGCTTTGAAGCCCATCCTTCTTTTAGTTTCTTCGAGCAGCACCTAGTCGACGTGGTCCCACTCTAGTTTAGCAATTATACCTGGGGATTTGGATGACATCCTCGAGTGGATGCATTCGTGTGCTACTAGGGCACCATCCAAGATCTAGAGATCTTTGACAAAAGCACTTTGGTTGGGGGATATGATTGAGTTTAAGACAGTTTTGAACCTTGAGGCCAGGACCTTGGCCAATATCTTATAGGAGTTGTTCATGAGGCTACTGGGTCTGAAATTTTTCAGCTCAACAATGCCTTCGATCTTGGCGTTCATCCCTTGGTGGATAATGCCTTGCTCGTAAAACTTTTAAAACCTAGAAGGTCGAACCGCAAGATGTCCCAGTGGCGGTTAAAGAGTGCCACCGGAAAGCCGTCCGGGCCCGGGGCATGGTCTTGACCAAGGTCTTTGATTGCGATGACGATCTCAGGTTTTACTGACGGGTCTTTCTATCCATTGGGATTGATCTAGGGAGATGGTCAGGAAGGAAAGGTCGGACATATGAGGTAAAGACCAAGAGGGAGCAAAGAAGAGGTGTTTGAAGTAATCAATGATGGTTCCTTCAATACCCGTGGTATCATCTAGGAACAAGCCTTGATGGAGTATCTGCCCAATGGAATTGTCTCTTCTTCTGCAATCGGTGATCGATTTTTTTGTGGTTTCCATATTTGTGCAACCTTGTCTAGGCTGGAACCACAAGTACGAGAGCACGATTTATGGTAGCTATGGAGGATTGGTAATGATGAAATGCTCTAGGAGAAGTTTTCCTTCCCTTAAAGATATTCCACTTGTTGCAACTACTTCCTTTTTTGAGTAGAAGAGTTCTCATCTAATGTGGCATTAGAAAATATGGGAAGCTCAATGTAACCCTTTTACTTCTTTTTACGCACCTTAAGGTTTTCTTGGGCAACCTAATCCTAAAGAGGGGAATCACTATTATGATATTAGGCTTGGTTAGAGAGATGTGCTTGCATAAAACATGTTTCATTTTACTTTTATAGAGAAAAAGTTTCTTTTAGAGAAGACATTTTCATACCATCAAGTGAAGGGCAGTGACTTTCGGAGATCTTTTAGTTGAAAAGCTGATGGTCTTTGTGATTTCTGCACAATTTGCAGGACTGGAATGTTATGCAATTGGTAGGAATAGGGCGTGGCAAATATTTTCTTTTAAAGTGCAGAGGCTTTTGGATTATCTAGGGTTGCATAGATTTCTTATTTGTAAATTTGTAAATTTGTTCTTTATCTTTTTTAAATTGGGTTCGATTGATTTGACTGGCGGCCAGAGCGGTTTTGAAGGGACCAAATGTCCCAATTTTGATGACACTGAAGTTTACAAATAATGGCTACGAACATCCTCTATGGCATTTCCTATTCAAATCAATGTTGAGCATTGGCTTCAATTGGAGAGTTGGTGTATTTTTCAATTTTACTTTAGGGGTCAGGGATATACTCTCTTTGATATAAACATGAGCCCAATTCGTCATCATCATCGTCGTCATCATCATCCGAGCCTTATCCTAACCATTTGGGGTCAGTTGCACTAATCCTGTTCTACCATTATGCTCTATTAAGGGCCATATCTTTTGTCAGACCATAAGTCACAATATCTCTTCTCCCTACTTCCATCTATGTTGTTATAAAGATGAGCCCAATTATCCAAAAAAATGACCTTAAGAATGTAGTGGAATACTGTAGCTTTCTCAAGTTTTATGTCAAACACTATTCTCAAATGTGTCTTTAGGCCTATACTATAGTTGTATTTTCCTCTAATAACCGTGGAGCAAGCAATTGTACTTCTTTTGAAGCCGATACTTATTAAGTTTTCAGATCAGGCTCTTGGTAACTGCTGCAAACCATAAGTTGCTATTTGCACCAATCATGGGCCCAGCTAGTGCAGTGGATGCTAGTTGTTAGCTGCAATGCACAAAATGTTTAGAAGATGATTTCAACAGTGTGCATAAGGCAAATCTTTCTTTATCATATCTATGAGTTAATCCTTTGGCCCCATCTTGCTTAATCTTCGATGCTGCACTCGATACTTCCTACCACATTCTTTCCTCTAGATATCAATCAGGACCCAAAATAGAGCAATAGCTTAAATGATGCTAGCTGCAATACAACTAGTTGGTTCTGCAGGGAATCAGCGGATAAAAAAAGGCCAGAAAGGCTAGCGAGAAGCTGTGATAAGAGAAAAGTCACTCAAGTGGGATTATTGACTCGCCGCACTTGTTGATGTTTTTGTGGAAGAAATGTATGGAGGAGAATCTTAGAGCACTTGCCTAGGCTGTCATGACCGTCAATGATAGGGTTCCTTCATGAGAAAGTAAATGTTTTAGTGAATTATTTAAAGAATTAAATATTGTTGTAGTGTTTTCTAAAACTTAATGGTTTCTTTAGCAACTCGAAGAGATGCCGTCCAACTGCTTTATCTGACTATGTTTTTCCATTGAAATATCTCTAACATGGAAATATATGCAATATGAAACATATTTGGTAAGACGAATCAGGCCCTTTTTCTTGACATATATGGTGGTTATGTTTTTTCTTTTCTCTTGTTTTTCTTTTTGGAATGCGTAAACAAACCAGCAGTCTTGCAGTTGTGCTATCCTTGAGATTGTCTCATGTGTGGTTTTTGATTTGTTTGTAGGTTTTATCACATTGTCGTTTTGTTGGTTGGCAGCCAAGTGATGTTTCCATTCTAAAGTGGAAACTAGGAAACCATTCCACAGGATTCCTTTTTAGATTACTAGACACTAAAACACCCTTTCTGTAGGCTTCTTTTACTTGCCCACTATAGCATTCATAGCATTGAGAAATTAAAGAAACATCAATGTTACATAAATAAATTGCTAACAAATTTCCAGAAAAACCAACACTGTTAGAAACAAAGTTACAACAAATTTTCTGCAATGTAAATTGATAAGAAACTATGAAAAAAAAGGAAAGAAAAGTAGTACATTGATGAACATGGATGGCTGTGGCTGCCAGAAGTAAGAAATGAAATTTGAGCCAAGTATATGATGTATTTGATATTGAACTATTATGGCTTGAAAAATTTCGGAGATGAGCCCACCATAACCTTTTGCTTGTTACACTCAAGGGATTTCTGCTGAATGTGACCTTTTACACTATAGGCATATTATTTAATGAAGGAATCTTTTTTCCCCTCACTTTAGTGCTTTTCTCATAAACATTTGATTCAACCTTATTTATTCATTTAGTTTAGTTTTTCTCGGAATGTGACTGATCGACATGCTGCTGACTGATGGACATGTTGGGGATTTATTTGCAGGTGTTGGAGTTGGATTTATTTCGGCTTTGATATCCTTTGAATTCGATACTGCTTTCTTGTTCTTTTTTATTTTATTTTGGGTTCCCTTAGCACCAAAGCTGTTGGCTCAATAGAACCATTGTTCATCAACCTTAAGACGGGAAATTCCAAAACCACCCTATCTAAGGTTTAAGACCTCTTCGGACCTGACCAGGTGACCATATTGACCTTCACTGCCTACCCTCCTTCAGATTCCCTTCTACAATGTTTCCAACTTTGCTCCTACATTAGTAGAATCTGAAAAAGAGACAGTGAATTAAAAATGAAAATCTGGCTCCGAATGAAGTCAATCTACCTTTGAGGTTCAGGAATTGGCACTTCCATGATGCCACCCTTTTAGTGATTTTGAACTTTCCTAATCTATTTGTTGATTTTACCACTGTATATGTGAGTATGGTATTTTACAGGTGATGCCCTTGTGGAAATAGTACTCTTTTTTCTTTGCCTTGGTTTCTTTCCGACATGGTTATTTCATAATAAAAAATTCTTTTGTATAATTATTTTTGGCATTGTTATCCCCAGTGATTCAAAAGTCGACGAGTTGAACTGGACTCGTCCGATTCGACTAGGGAACCTGCAGACCCGATCCGGTTCCAGTGAAATACTGGAAATCGCTCGGTTCTAGAGAAGAACCGGCAATTCCATGCCGTAAATCGCCATGTGACGTCATGATTCTCCCGATTCTTCCATTCATGACGTCATGGCCCGCCGATTCTTCAATGGGCATTTTTGTAAATTTTCTTCAATGGGCATTTTTGTAAATTTTAAAAAGTACACGTACCTTAAGGTCTGCATACCTCGTCACGTGACGCTCTTCACTTCGCACGCGTTATCCTCGTTAACTACAAAGAGGTATTTATTCACTACAACTTCCTTCTTCTTCTTCGTTGTGGGATAATGGGAAGGTATTAACTTGAAACATTAATATATTATATATGTTGTTTGCGCTTTTAATACTACTAAGTACCATGTGGCTTACTGGTTATAACTTTCTTTCTGCATGTGGAGGGCGTGGGTTCCATTCTCCTTAGGACGAAAGGGGGTTCTTTTATCAACTATTTTTCTTGTCAATTTTATTTTTTTGAGGTCAAATTCTTTTCTTATAAATATTTTTTTTGTCAATTTTATTTTTTTGAGGTCAAATTTTTTTCTTATAAAAAAAATGAAAGGTTTTTTTATCAATTTCGCTTTTTGTCAAATTTTTTTATTATCAAAAAAATGAAAAGTTTTTTTTATCAATTTCGCATTTTGTCAAATTTTTTTCTTACCAATAAAATAAAAATTTTCTTATAAAAAAAAATGAAAGGTTCTTATCAATTATTATTCTTGTCAAATTTCTTTTTTTTGTCAAAAAAATAAAAAGTTTTTGTCAAAAAAAAAAAGTAATAAAAAGTTATTGTCAAAAAAAAAATAGTTCTTATAAAAAAATAATAATACAACAAGTATTTTTGTCATAAGAAAAAAATGAAAGGTTTTTTTATCAATTTCGCTTTTTGTCAAATTTTTTTCTTATCAAGAAAATGAAAGGTTTTTTTTATCAATTTTGCTTTTTGTCAAATTTTTTTCTTATCAATAAAATAAAAAGTTTTTATAAAAAAAAATGAATGGTTCTTATCAATTATTTTTCTTGTCAAATTTCTTTTTGTTGTCAAAAAAATAAAAGCTTTTTTTCAAAAAATAAAAAGTAATAAAAAGTTATTGTCAAAAAAAAATTTCTTATAAAAAAAAAATAATACAGCAAGTATTTATTGTCAAAAAAAAAAAGGCTCTTGCTAAAAACAAAAAAAATGTAATACGACAAACATTTATTGTAAAAAAAAATAAAAGGTTTTTATCAAAAAAACTAAAATGTTCTTATAAAAGAATCATTCTTAATTGTAGTCCATGTATGACTCTATAATTCATCCATGATAGTTCTATGATTTTTATTTTGTGTGATGCAATTTAATGGTTAAAATAAGTTCATACAGAGAAAAAATATCTCAATATTCACATATTGATGAAAAAAATGAAAATTAGTAATATAGTTCCCTGATTTCTTATTGGATTCCTAAAAAGCAACATTTATAATAAATTTTAATAATTTTTTTATATTTTTTTTACAGTTTAATCCGACCTATTCGGCAGATTCCCGATCCGGATCGCCGATTCGCCGATCCGGATGGGTTTTTTAAATGCCCGATCCGGGTCACCGATCCGCTTTTTAAACTACTGGTTCTCTGTTTTTTTTGAGCTTTTTGTTATTCATATGTTGAGCATCAACTGGAAATCCTTGACTATGGTGTACCTCTTTAAGTATGCAGGCCTTGACATTGACAAGTAAGTACCAAATTCACTATACATTTTCAAATCAGTCTTATGTAGTTTTTTGTGTCTCATAAAAGTTCAAAATTTTGACATGGTTCCTTTTTTCGCATGTTTTCCAGTCTTCAGAACCTTGAATGCTGTCTATTTGTACTCTTCCCATATTTCTCGTAAGCTATCCATGGTTCTCCCACTTCCATCTTGACATTCTTCTTTGTCTGTCATGATATTCAGATGAAAATGTTTGCCTTTGACTGCATATCTTTTTTTTTTTTTACGTCCTTTCAGGTACATGCTAGCTGAAGGTTTTGGACTCTCTGGTATTGTTTCAATATTATTCACTGGAATTGTAAGTTACAAAACTTGTTCTGTATGGGACATATTTAAAATTGTTGTTGGTTAAACCCTGATGCGAAGATCTGTTTAATGTCATCAATTCATTTCCTTTTCAGCTCATGAAACACTATACTTTCTCAAATTTGTCGGAAAATTCTCAACAATTTGTTGCTGCTTTTTTCCATCTGATATCTTCATTGGCTGAGACATTTGTGTAAGAAACCATCTGTCATCTACCTTTTTTATCTTTTTTGAGACAGAAACATTTGTCTAAGAAATAGTCTGCGATCACTTTGTTTAGATGGTGTGCTAATCCTGTTGCTGGAAGATTTCCACGGTATTATTGATAATTTTTTTGGCATGCAGGTTTATATACATGGGTATTGATATTGCTATGGAACAACAGAGCTGGTCACATGTTGGATTTATCTTTTTCTCTATTGTATCCTTCTAAAGGGCAATGCAAGTTATTGACTGTTTTGTAGATTTATTGGTGTTATGAATTACTAGCATTCCTTAACCTTTTGTCATCGTGGCTGTTCTAGTTGTTTATTGGAGTTGCAAGGTATGGTTTCCAGGTCTTCTTGGAAGTATTCAAGCTTGTTCTTAAAATTAAACTTAACAGTATTTTGTGCTGTCTTTAGCGCTTTTTATTTGTTGAAACTTCTCGGAATGATACTCCTTGGAAGTTAATGGGAGAAGTCAAGTTTATTTACGAATTTTTTATGGAAATTATGACACATCTAAGTTTCTTACTTCTATTTCTTCTTTTTGATTTGAAAACACATTGCGATCCTGCTTTGAAGTTTTGAAACTAAGCAACTAGTACAACAAAATTCTACCTCATTGAGGTTTCTCTAAATTATTATTTTTCTCAAATTTTGAATGAAAAAGAATTTGGTAGCGTTGAGCAACATGACCTTTATATGGAAGCTTAATTTCTTCTGAGCTATGTGTCTATATAGTATCAAGTTCATTGCTACTAATCAGAGGAAAAGGATATCTTGTTCCAATGGACTACATATGGTATATGGTACTTAGTGCTCCATCTCCTTTCTGTTTGTGCTGATGGATTGTTGGGGAGTAACTAGACCTGGATTAATGTCCCTGTGGATTTCACTCAATTTAATATCAACTGCTAGTGTTTTGGAGAAGGTGGATGTAATAGCATTGGCGTACCACATGCCATACCATTTGGACCATGATATATTTTCCCAGTTCTTATATCATCATCGGATTGGATGTTTTTTATGTTCTTTATTCTTGTCAAAAAAGTGAAAGAAATCCACATATTACTGCTACGACCACATTTATTGGAGTAATTATTGACTTCTCCAAGTTTTTATCTGAAGGGCTGCAAATGTCTTTTCATGTGCATACTTGGTGAATTTGGTCCGACCAGCAAGCAGGAAAATACCCCCTAAACATCAGAAAGCACTTTGGTACAGTGGTGAGAAGTTAATTACTTTCTGATGTGTTTACTTCTATTAATGAAGTTTCCATCAATCATCGCACTTGTGAGTCTTAGGGCTACCAATATGTGATGTTTTCTGTTTTCTTTTTAATGATCAAACTTCTTTGCTTGAACAGGGCTAAGAGGAGCTATGGCTTTTGCTCTTGCTTTACAATCAGTTCATGATCTCCCCGAAGGCCATGGCCAAACAATATTCACAGCTACCACTGCAATCGTTGTCCTTACGGTGGCTCCTTGTGTCTTAAATTTCTATTTATGTTACATGCAAAGATTGATATTAGTATATTATTTGGTTCTAATTTGTCAGTTATTGCAGGTTCTTTTGATTGGCGGGTCAACTGGAACGATGCTCGAAGCTTTGGAGGTTGTGGGTGATGGTCATGATGGGACCTTTGGACTTGGAGAGGCAAGTATTAAATACCTGAGTTCTTGTAACTTATCAGGAAATGAAGTCAGTAATAGCAGCCCTTTTCCATATCCATGACTTGTTTCTAGCAAAGAAAAAAAATATTATTCTCCATTTAGCAGAAAAGAAAATATTATTCTTTCTTTTGTATGTTGGCAAGGCTTTCCAGATTTTCTTTTACAACAAGAATTGAGTATTTAATCCCTGTTTGATTTGATATTTTTTGCTCTTTCCCTTTTCCCTATCTGCTATCTAATTTAAACAAGACTTTTTCCACGATTGTCTTTCTGCTGTCAGACTTTTGATGGTGACAATGGCTACATTGCTCCCTCTTATGAAGAGGGCGCATCCTCTGGACAAAAGCTGAAAATGAGACTCAAAGAGTTCCACAAGAGGTGTTCTATGAATAACTTTCTATATTTATCTATTTTACTCTCTTGAATGTCGAATCTCATTCGCAGTTTACCCTTCCTGAATTGCCACAGCACTTCCTCCTTCACAGCATTAGATAAGAATTATTTGACCCCATTCTTCACAGCTCAGAATGGAGAGGTACAAGGTGAGAAAACAATCAGAGTGTTTGCTCTATTTTTTATGGGTGGAGGAAAGCATATTTGAAAATAGACCCTAGTCCAATGGAGTACGGTGCACAGTACTTCAAAGTGTTATCCCGTCCACTGATGACATATGGTGGAGATTTAACTGCAGTGGGGTCCGACTGGGACTTCCACTCTGGTACAATTAATCTTGACTGTCGATCATTGGGAAGGGACGGTCGATTCCCTATAGAGTATTGTGTGCTAAACTCTATCAGAATATGGTAAGACATAATTAGATGGTTTTATGTTAATAAGAGATTCATCTGGTTTTTGGTGTATGACAGATGGGCCCTCACCCTACCAGAGTCACAGAAGCAACTTTGGCAGACATGGATCAAATGGCTGATACGTGAATTTGTTGGTAGTCAATGAGCTTTTCTAGTGGTACACTACTATATGAGGGCATTTTGGGCATATACAGCTTTGAAAGAGTGGTCAAGATTTGTATATAAAGATCTGTTACTTAAACGCCCGGTCCTCTTCTCATACAACAGGCAGGTTGTGCAGATCCATAGGTGCAAAAAGATCAGTTACTTAGACCAACTCATGTTTGGGGCGTACGTGCATGAGCCGTAGGACCGTGCAACAAAATACCAGTGATTTTTGCTACTGTGTTGTCTTACGTTCAAACACTGCAAAAAGTTTCAATCAATCAATTGATGCAGCAAATGGTTCTTCTCATATAGTATGATTTTATGGTTTGCATGTATTAGGTGATCATCTTCTTATTTTGAGATGAATGAAGCTGTGAAACTTTTCAGATAACAAACAAGGAAACCAAGAAGTTCACAAAACCCAGAAATGGAAACTGCAGTTCTAGACATGTTTCCTCTGAGGCATTATTCTCTCTCCAAGGTCCTGTTCAATGTAGTGTTCATGCATTTAATTGATCATCATCATCATTATCATTCAAGTCTTATCTTAATTATTTGGGGTTGCCTATATAAATTTTGTTTTTTCATTTTTCTGTATCAAAGGCCATATTTTCAGTAAGTATATAATATATAGGTAAAGGCTCTACTCTTAGCAAGTATATAATATATAAGTTGAGGATTCACGATATGATATAGCAAAGTTTTACGTTTGTTGTTTACTTAGAGTGCAACCCACCTCTTTTACTTGGGATTGAGACGGGTTAAGAGAAAATTTAAATCCCTCATATATTTCAGTCACATTTATTAATTGGGTCTTATTATGCCAATTTTGCTTAGATTACTGAAAATAGATTATTAATTGGATCTTACCATGCCAATTTTGCTTAGATTACTGAAAATAGATAGTGTCTGTAAATCAAGACACATCTCAGACCCTGCTATCCGATGATTCTTACTCCTAGAAAAAGAAATCCAAGAATTCTTTGTACATTTTTTAAAACATTAATGATGTTCTTTGTGCCATAATTGAGCAATTTAGGAAGGTACTTCTCCCGCTACTTTATGGATTTTTCTTCCAAAAGTTTTTAGAAAAGGTTTTACGAGGTTGCAACCTGATACTATAGAAGTTAGGTGCACTTCAAAAATCTAGTAAAAAAGAGTGCTTTGAGGTTAGAATTCCTCCGAATTGATCATCTTGTCTTCAAGATGTATAGATATAAAGAAAAACTAATTTCAAAATCCTACGAATAAGGCATCTTATAGCTAGTTATCTGGATAGTATATTTTCAAATGTTTATAGATATGTTTGATATGTACCATTTTTGAAATTTTAAATTTTATAATCAGGGTTAATATTGATTTTCAAGTCACCCTAAGGTTTCTAATATCGGAACTACGTCTTCGGGCAACTTAAAGGTGCGCCTTACTTGTAATATAAGGTGGGTACCTTCCACGAACCTCACCCGGTAAATTTTGGTATTGAATGGTATGGTTTCTAGGGAACGACATAATTCCTTGGATTCTTATGGAAAGGCTAGTAGCAGAATATTTAGCCACCAAATGTGTTTTAAAATCTGTGTAGATAGAATCACTTAGCTCAAAAAGCAGATTGCATGCATCTAGTGTTATGCACTCAATAATAACAAATCAAACATGTAAATAACATCTAAATGAGCTCCCAAATTATAGCAGCATGCCCAAATATATACTCCATCCTCTGAGCATTTTCCCCTAAACTTGTATTGATAACCTGGAAATAGAAAAGGAGAAAGAAAGGAAATCTCTCACCAATATATCAGCCACCAAACGAGCATGGAAAATAGACATAAGTTGCAAAAAACCTTGCTGGAGATCAGCCAAGTTTGCTGTACAAAAAAGGCACTTTAAAGATCTTCGGTTAGAGAGAGAAACTAAAGGATAATGGTGCATGGAATTAGGCTTAGCAGTGACTTGTCTTGGAGTCACCTTGTCAGACTTTTGGGTGCTCCCTTGTGACCAAGACACCTTTAAAATATTTAAAGAGAGAGATATGATTCATAGTTAGTGAGAGAGAGACTAAAACACCTTAACTTTCTCTCCCAACCCATATTTCTTTTTAAGCCTCAAAATTCCAATAGGTGAATTTTTGGGAATGAGTTTTTCTTTTAATACTTGGCAAAAAAATACATACAAAATAAATAATAATAATGCCAGGGTATTTTGGTAATAAGAAAAGGTCTTAATATGGCGAAAAGAATTCGTGCCAACATTCCCCTATTGTTTTGGACATTTTTTTTTTCTTTCTTGACAAAATCATTTACCCACTGGAATGAGGTGCTCCTCATGATCACTTGAGTTGTATGTCCTCAAGCAATACGTAGTCCATCCACATATACATTCCATCAACTCAACAACACCAACCATACACTTTCCCAATTTTATTACAAGTCGTGACGTATTGCGTGATCATCAACCATATTATGAACTTCATGCATAGGCTTCTAGATCAACATACTATGTCAATAGGTACCCAACAATAAAATGTGTTACATATTCACACTGCCGAGGACATACAGGCACCCATTACAAAAATCTTGAGAGTTTATTGGTGCAGTTGTTATCATATAATCCCACAAAGAGATGCATCTCACTAAGAGATCCTCAATTGCCGAAATATCCATACTGGCAAATAACAAGGACGAACCGCGAAGGTCCAATTCCCCATAAATACTCAGAGCATCACCCACATAGGCTAGTAGATCACAAAAAAAGCACTGTATCATTAACATACCAGTGCATCATTAACATACCAGTGCATCTCATGTCACACAGGCTAGTAGATTACAAAAAAACCAGTGTATCACTAAGACACCATAGCATCTCTCGGATGCTCTTGCCACACAGGCGTCATCAAGCTATAACCTGAAATGCCACACAGGCGTCATCGAGTTACAAAGACTTAGAATGCCACAAAGGTAGGTAATCACATGATCGTTATAAGGTTTAATCCAACCATAAAAGTTATCCATGATACGATATAACAACCACTAAAGCTCCAATATGCTACTCACGCATCAATATGCCACTGAGGTTGATATTCTTGTGACTCATCTATGTGTTTGAGTACTATGGTAAGTACACTTATCACAAATAGGTCCACATGAGTACCCTTCGTTGGATCAGTAATCATCAATTGAGTTATAAGATATCTAACTTTTATTTCTTTGTTTTCCACATATTCTCTTTCAGTGGTATTTTTTCTTAATATATTTTGACTTGCCATGATATGTTGGGTGTTTAGAAATGACTAGTGTTGCTTGATTATTACAATGAGTTATGGAGAGCGTGTAATCAAACTTGACTAGTGACATGTCACTAAGAAAGTACCTTAATAATATCGCTTCTCTTGAAGCATGATATAAAGCAATATATGCAACTCCTATAGTGAAATGTGAGATATATTTTTACTTTTTACTTTCCTAAGATATACATGCTCCATCAAATGTAAACACCTATCCTGATGTAGATTTATAATCGTCAATATTTTATCCTAGAGTTGCATCACTATAGCCGTCTAAGATTAGATCCTTATTTCCATAACATAAACTATAATTATATGTCCTTTTTATATAGCTAAATAACCTTTTTACCAATTTCCAATGTTAAATATCATGGTTAGCCATAAATCTACTAGCAGCTACCACTGCATAAGCTATATCTGATCTAACACAATTCATCAAATAGTTAAAAGAACTAATAGCTTATGCATAAGGGTATTTCTTCATTAATTTTCTTTTCTTTGTCACTTTTAGGACACATTTCTTTAGATACTTCACAATTTTTATCAAGCGGGGTGGCCATAGATTTAGAGTTCACCATAATAAAATTCTTTAATATCATAAGAGTATAGTAATCTTTATTAATAACTAACAATCTTTTATTTCTATATCTCGTCACTTTGATTCTTAAGATATTATCTACTTGTCCCATTTTATTCATCTCGAATTTGGAGAATAACCACTCTTTACAATCATGAAAGGCTTTTGCATCACTCCCAATTAAAATTATATTATCCAAATACAAGACCAAAATAAAATGTATACGCCCATTGTATTGGGTATATACGTAGTAATAATCAATAATTATATTATTGAACCCATATTTTATATGAATTGTAAACATTAAATACTACTGCCTTGAGGACTCCTTTAAACCATAAAAGGCTCTTTTGGCTCTATGGGTTAACAAACCAAGGTTTTGAATCAAAACCTTATTATTTTTAAAAAAATTTGGTTACTCAAACAAGACTTGTTTGGATGACTTTGAAGGGAACCCAAGGGAACCCAAGTTACGCAAATCTCATGTTTGGATCATTTTTTGTTTATTCTGGTTTGCCTTTGCACACAAATAGAGAATATATCAAACTTGAAATTTTGAGATAGTTTCTCTGTCTAAAAAATTTGAGATAATTATTCTCTGAAAATTAAAATTTGATATAGTTTCTCTCTCCAAGAATTTTCAGGTAGTTTCTCTCTCTAAAATTTGATACAGTTTTTCTCACGAAAATTTTAAGATACTTTCCCTCTCTAAAACTAAAATTTTTGAGATAGTTTCTCTCTCCAAACAATATTAGGTAGTTTTTCTCTCTAAAATTTGATATAGATTCACTCTAAAAAATTTTAACACTATCTAAAACTTAAAATTTGAGATACGTTTTATCTCTAAAAATTTTAATAAAGTCTCTCTCTTTAAAAATTAAAAATTTAAGATAGTTTATCTCTCTAAAAATTTTGAGACATTTTTTCTCTCTAAGAAGTTTAGGTAGTTTCTCTATCTAAAATTCGATATAGTTACACTCTCTAAAATTTTGTGATACTCTCTCTAAAACTTGAAATAGTTTTTCTCTCCAAAACTTTTCAAGCAATTTCTCTCAATAAAATTTGATATAGTTTCTCTCTTAAATTTTAAGATATGTTTTCTCTTTAAAACCTGAAATTTGATATAGTTTCTCTCTCTAAAAAATTTGGATAGTTTTTCTCTTTAAAATTTGATATAGTTTCTCTCTCTATAATTTTAAGATAATTTCTATCTAAACCTTAAAATTTGAGATATTTTCTCTCTCGAAAATTTTTGACACATTTTTCCTCTACAAATTTGGAGGCAATTTTTCTCTCTAAAATTGAATATAGTTTCTCTTTCTAAAATTTTAAGGTATGCTTTCTCTCTTAAACTTGAATTTTGAGATAGTTTCTCTCTCTAAAAAATTTGAGATAGTTTTATATCTCCAAAAACATTCGGGTAGTTTCTCTCTTTAAAATTTTAAGGTACTTTCTCGATCTAAAACTTAAAATTTGAGATACTTTCTCCCTCTAAAATTTTTGAGATAGTTATTCTCTCTAAAATTTTAGGCAATTTCCCTCTCTAAAATTTTAAGATACGTTTTCTCTCTAAAACTTGAAATTTGAGATAGTTTATCTCTCTAAAATTCTTGAGCTAGTTTCTCTCTAAAAAATGTCAGATCCTTTCTCTCTTTAAAATTTTCTATAGTTTCTCTCTCTAAGATTTTAAGATACGTTATCTATCTAAAACTTAGAATTTAATGTAATTTCTATCTCAAAATGTTTTTAGAAGGTTTCTCTCTAAAAATCTTTAGGTAATTTTTCTCTCTAAAAATCGATATAATTTCTCTCTAAAATTTAAGATACTTTGTCTCTCTAAAACTTGAAATTTGATATAGTTTCTCTCTCTAAAAATTAAAATTTGAGATAATTTCTCTCTCTAATTTGTGGGGATGTTTTGGTATAATTAATAGTATTTAATAAAATGGGCAACTTCGGTACGTGAAAATAGTATTATCATCAATTGTATTATATTGTATTCCCTCTGTCATGCTTACACAGTCATATTTTGGATAACCCAATTTTTTCTTGATTTTGTGTACCCATGTTTTGACCCTCTTTCTTGATTACAGAAAACATGGTTATATATAAAAAAAACGTTGCCAAACATATTTTATGCAAGTAGCCTCGACATACAAAACATGGTTTTGGATACCCTAATATCTAAACGTCCCCAAAGTGATTTAATTAGTTTGCATACTTTATCTTCTTGACATTGAAATTCAAAACCTTCAGGTTGAGTTGTGTCGATTTTCTTATGTAGTTCAACTCTTAAAAATACAGACTTTACTTTCATTTGATGAACCTCAAAATCATAATGATTTGCTATTGCAAATAGTATTCTCATTGAAGATTTTCTTGCTATAGATGAAAAGGTTTATTGAAAATCAATTTCTTCCTTTTGGCTAAACCCCTTAGCACTAACCTAGTTTTATTTCTTTCAATATTACCATTGAAGTTCAATTTCTTAGGGTACACCCACTTACAACCGATTGCCTTTATATCTGAAGACAAATTTAGTATCACCCATGTTTTATTGCTCATTAGGAACTCATATTAATCCTTCATATCTTCTAGCCAACTATTAATTTCATGTGAGCTAATAGCTTTTTTAAATTATTGGGCATTTCACTCAATTCATTATAATGAACATAATAATCTAAATAACTAGCTTTTTCAATTTCTCTAGTACTCCTTCTAGGCTCCTACAACTTAGAAGTCAAATCAACTTTAAAAGAGCATTTAACATCACTTGTCCTAGGGTCTGGTGGTTCCTCTTGCTCACTTTCTTCTAAAAATCTAATTTGCTTATATATCAGTATTTGAAAGTCTTCAAAGTAGTGAGCTTCTTTGATGAAAAAATAATTTTAAAAAAAAGATTCGATTGAAAATTATAAAGAAAAAGATAGATATGAAAAAAGAATTTTGCTATAAAGCTTATGGATAACTACAGAGATGTGCAATGACTATGAAATTTTTTTTTCTTGGTCCTATAATGAGTGAGTGAGTTTATTTTATAAGCATTGAAGCTTATCGCATTGCCACATATGTCAAGTTTTGCATCCAATGGTCTAGATTTCTCTCTGTTCATATCAATAGCTTAGCCTTCCCTTTTCTATCATTCTCTCTCCCAAATAAAAACATTTAGTATAATGTGACCGTTAGAATATCATTGATAGGTGGTTAAGAAAAAGAAAAAAAATGAAATTTATTATAAAAAGATAGTCAAAGGATTTGAATGCAATGAGACTGTTATAACAAATATTTAATATAATTAAATTAAATTAAATTAAATACATTTAAAAATAAAAGATAAGAGATGGACCACGAACACTATGGTGGTTTAGTGGCCATACTCCAACACTCCCACTTGGCCAAAAGGCCGAATGCACCAACGTTGCTAAGCAACAAGGTTTTGCTCATTTAAGGTTTTACTCAATGCGACATGCTTCGCTAGAAGGCTTTGTAGTATTCAAAAGATGCATCTTGGGGAAAACAAAAAAATTTATTTAAGTCTCATCATGGTCACATGCTTGGAGAATATTTCAACAGTCAATCCCGTTGTTGAAGGATATGCTATCATATCATTGGATATGCTATCATATCATTGCCTTTAAAAGTTTGCCTATTTCCTCATTGGTTTTAAGTTTCAAGTGTGCCTTTAATCGCTGGGCCTTTTGTTTAATAGGATTCTTTAAAAGTTTGCCTATTTCCTCATTGGTTTTAAGTTTCAAGTGTGCCTTTAATCGCTGGGCCTTTTGTTTAATAGGATTCAACTCATCCCGTATGTTGAGATGATGCTCAACTAGGGCAAGATTCAGTCCAAGCATGTCGCTGTAAGACCAAGCATAGACATCCTAGAATTTTTTGAGGAAGGCTACCATCTTATCTCGTTCTTTGGATGACAGGGACCTCCCGACCTTGGTTATTTTTGGGTCTTTCTCGAAACCCATTTTGACATCCAATGTCTCCTCGACGACGACCACAAGGTTACTATCGAATTTCTGTTTAAATTGTTTGACGTGTGACCAAAGTTCTTCTAGCTTGGAATCACTTTCGACTTGCTCATCTGTTTAATCCGAGATAGAGAGGTCTAGCTCGTCACTAGGAACTACCACTATAGGATTCTCATATTTGTTTGGGTTTTTTACGTCTTCGAAAGTGTTTTTTTCAATAGTCTAAATTTTCATTAGATTTATTAATGAATTAATAATTACTATCACATGCAAAAAAATATTTTCGATAAACTAATAATTACGAATTAATATCATTTTTTAGTTTACCAAAAAATTAATAATTACAGTTACATACAAAAAACAATTTCGATAAATTAATAATTACAAATTAGTACTATTTTTTTGGTTTTTACCAATAATTACTGGTACATGTAAAAAATATTTTTGATAAATTAATAATTACGGATTAATACTATTTTTTGATTTACCGATAAAAATAATAATCACTATCACATGAAAAAAAATATTTTCAATAAATTAATAATCAATAATTACCAATAAATTAATAATTACAAATTAATACCTTGATAATTAAAAATTAATTATCTTATTTTCAAGGTGACGCCTAGGCGCCCACCTTTACACCGGCAGGCGGGCACCTAGCAAACACCGCCTAAGACAGCCTGCCCGGTCCACGATTCAAAAAATGCCGCCTAGGCGGTGAATTTTCGTTCATTGGGCTCACTGATTTACTAATCAAACGAATAGAAGATCGAGTTTTTCTCCACAATCTTGAAAGCTTATTCATCGATGCATTAACTAAACTCATGAAACATAAAACAAATGATTATCAAACTAAAAAATATATATAATTTCTTACTCACTCAAAACCTCAGGGGAGAAACCCCAACTTGAATTATATGAACCCATCATATTTACAACAAATCAAGAATATGCTATCAACCTGTTGATGCGTCTAGAACTATTGTTATGGGGCCATCTGCTCATAAAATTACTTAAACAGAGCAACCACATGTCGTTAAACGTCTAATCCCTCTGAAAAATTAGGGCTGAACCCAAATGATACTCATTGCTCCAGAATTCTGTTTGAATCCCCACCCAAAAGTGCGAGTACGTTAACTAGTTCAGACCACCTGAGCATCAGTGACCCTTGGGCTGATGGTTCTTGTATTTGCCTTCTCCCGCCATATTCAGTTGCTAAATTTGAAGATTTTGATGCAATGAATGAACTTTCAATATCAGAATGCTTCAAAGGCCTAGGGACCTGGAATGGCAAATATCAACTAATAAATATAGAGGTGCTTCCAAACTAAAGTCGTCATTACCATTATTTGAACATACCTTTGAAGTTTCTTGACCGTTCTTTTCTTGCTCTAGGAGTTCTCTGATAGGAATATAAGCTGCTTGCCTGCACAGCTCTTTGAGATCAGAACCACTGAAACCCTCTGTTAGAAGTGCGATCTTTGTATAATCTATATCATCGGCTACATTTTCCCCATTCAGTATTACCCTCATAATAGTGGCCCTCTCAGAAGCATTTGGCAGTCCAACTTCAAAAGCTCGAGAAAAACGCCTAAGTATGGCTTCATCAAGATCCCAAGGCCTGTTGGTTGCAGCAAGAACCATAATACGAGCATTTCCTGTTCAAAATCAACAACAAAATATGTACTAGAAAAAACGATCATAAACCAGCACGTTCAAACTAATGTTTTACTTATCCTGATGATGAATATACATAAAACCATGAGGAGAAAAATCGCTTCTCTGATTCTTGTCGTGCAGTGTTTATTCTACAAAGAGAACCTGGCAACATCTCCTTCAAGAACTAGAAAACAGTTACAAATTGAACTCTAGGACCATGGTACACAAGCCTCTAAAGAAAGGTACGGACATGCCCTTGTTGAGTATTACTATCTAGTTTGCATTTCCAACCTGGGGATGGCTCCATATAAATTGAACTCGAAGTCTTCTTCTAAAATCCCCATCCCCAACCCCAACACCTCAACATGTGTGTGACACACATACGTGCACACACATGCACACACACAGAAAAACTGCTTATCAACATCCACAGGGAGTTTCTCAGACTCAGTTCCACATGTAAAAGTGTCACGGAATTACGTATTTTTATTCTCAAATGATGAGGATTTACAGCAACAATAAAAAAAATTTAGACTCCAATCGTGGTAGACACCTGATAATCACATTGCACAGAGAGAGAGAGAGAGAGCAGTAATATCAAAAAATAATTTTTTATGGGTTAATATCAAATATCAATTTTTCTGTATATGGGAATATACTGACATGATTAAGGGACCAATTTTTGTTGTTCTTAGTAGGAGTTAGGACCCATTTAGTAGTAAAGTGCCTCACTATAGGCTAGAAGTTGGAGGAGGACAACCTGTTCGTGCAACAAGTACAAGAAGGAAAAATCAAAATGCATAAAAATAAGAAAATAGGTGAAGAATGAGAGAGAATGAAGAATTGTTGTGAACAACCAGCAGCATCGTAAGATAGAGAGCAAAATGGAGCGACGCTGATCATAGGTAGGGACGTGCTATCAAAAGTAAATGAAGCGACGCTGCAAAATGGAGCGACGCTGATCATAGGTAGGGACGTGCTTTCCTACCAAGTCGAGTTCATGGCCACAAAAACAAAAAATATCATCTTATAATTTTATCCAAAATAAAGCATGACTAAATAATGTCTATTAAAACCTTGACAAAATATTTCTTTTTTGACAAATATCGAGACTTTATCCAGAGATCATCATCACATGCAACACATCATATTATAGACATTATTGGGAGGATGGTCACTAAGACCGAGTTCCATCAAAACACTCACAGAGTGCTTACATATTTGAATGAGTCACACCCATCTCTTGTGTTTCATCCTTAGGGCTCAAAGCCCTTGATCAAATCACATCTCCATGTGTATCACTACCTTAAGTAGTTCATACTCTAGCACAAGGAGGCACTAAACACAAGGTATTCATAAATCGACTCTTTCAAATTTGTTAGCACATATCACTTAATATCTATACACTCCATACATATTCAGAAAACAATTAGCCAAAATAAAACCAAAGCATATTAAACATAATAAGAAGTTATTGAATCCTCTTTCCCTATATAACCTTACCATGTAATGTGGGATAGATTTCATACCTCAAAACTATGTAGTGTGGTACTTGGATTTTCTTGCTTTATTGTTTTTACTTGTTTGACAAGCTTTTGTGATCTTGGAAGAGGACGCAACTGTTTCACATGTCATGAAGTGTCCATCTCTTAGATTCTCCCTGTCTCACACAGTAAAGAAATACTTATCTTCATCCCATCATTTGAAAATATCACAAATTTGATTATCCCACTAATCTTTAGCATTCCTTTGCTACCACTAAGTCTCTCAATGTATCCCTTCACTTCGAAGAAACCAAGATGATTTTATAGGTATTATATTTCTTCTTCTTTCTACTATTCTGAGATCGAACATTCTTCATATAGAGTATCTTATCTCGCCAACTCTATATTACTTCTCTCTGAAGGTTTACTATACTAAACTATACTCATGGCACACTATAAAAGCTTCTTAAATGAGCCCTAAATAAGTCTCCATAATTAGGAATCCAAAGATGTGCCTTAACATACCACATCTTTTAATTTACTGCAGAATAGAACATGAGCATCCCATGATAAAAATATGATATCTCTCAACTTATAAAGAGTTTATCTCCAAATCCTTTTCAGTATTGAAATAGACTAAAAAATATAAAATAGTGCTCAGTTCAATCCCTAAATCATACCATTTAGTGAGTCTTCATTTTAGTGACATTTATGTCACAATGTAATTTTTTTCTCAGTAGAAAATCAGGTTGAGCACCTCTCAATAAAAAATTGTTTATCTCAATCCTCAAAGAATTTCTTCCTGAAATCTTTTGTGTTGAAAAGTAGACTCAAAACAAAATCATAATATCATAGTGTGAATGCCAAATAATACTTATCTTCATAGAAATAAAAAAGTGATATTCACGTCACAAAATAAATCATATTGCAGAATTCCAGGATGAACACCATCTAGTAAAATTCTCTTTACTCTCTACCCTCATGGAGTTTCCCTTTCAAACCAAATTTGTTTGAAAGTAGACACATAATAGTAATACATTTGTTTCCACAAACCTCATATCACTCTGTCAACTAGGCTCGATAAATATAGTTATTCATGTCTCAATGAAGAACATACCAAATTGTAGAAAATTCAGAATGACCTATCTTCAATCCAAAATTTTTATTCCTCTTCTCTTAAATATTTCATGGGGGCCCATTATGCACATGGGCCCACCATGTTGTTGGAGGTGGGGCCCATGGAGCCCCCTATAGGGTGACACGCCCCACCCCTTTATTCTCTTTCCTTATTTTGTGGGACATGACATGTGGTTATATGTTTGGAATATATTGACTAGATATTGACTTGATATAATTTAAAAGATTTTGTGGAAAGTATGAAAAGGCTTGTGTTATTTTATGGTATGCACAATATTTTGATTAGATTTAATTTATTTAATTTTTATTGATGGGAAAATGGTTTAGGAAAGGAGGATATGCACCTTCCATAATGTTGATGGCCCATCTATGGAATGGATGGCTCAGATCTCTCACCTTACAAGCCACCCTTGATCGATGGTCCATGTTCAATCTCACTTAAGAGGCAAACTATGGGAAACCCTAGACTTAATTTTTTCTATAAATAGAGGACCTCCCCTCCTCTATTCTCTGCACCAATCTCTCTTCTCTCTCAAATAAATTTTATTAGAAAATAGACTCAGAATGGAAATCTAAAAACTTAGTGTGGGCTATAAAACATTCTGTTAAGAATGAAAATAAAATCATGACTTCCAAGTCATTAAAATAGTTTTCGTTTCAGAAAACAGCACTCGTGCGCCCTTCAATGAATAGAACCATATCTTTCAAACCACAAGGAATTTCTTGATGAAACTTTTTTTATTTCAAAATAGACTCAATTTGATGAGTTATAGTCAAATTTCAACTAGAAATAAAATCATATGGTTGGTGGGAAAAATCATGGAACTCAATGAACAGTTCCTGGAGTTTGCAAGGTCAGAACTAAAACCCATCATGGATGAGTTTGTAACTCTCAATTCCCTTAGGATCTCTCAATGACAATTTGAAGGTAGATCCTACTCTCAAAGACACAATATTACTGAAGTATGCAATATAAAAATACATCATTATCTTCTTCATGTCACTGCTCCAAAATAGCCTAGAATACTGATTATGCAGAGTGCCTTTTCGGTGTTGGAATATTTCAATAATTCTTAACCGTGGGTGTATTACTTGACCACAAAGGTCATTAGCTTTCTTATATCTCATTCCCAGGCTTGATCAAGACTCAATAAAGAGAAAAGACAACTAATGGCATCAAGTATCAATAGCTCTGATACTAATGAAAGAAAGACTAATGTGATCTTGCTGGGGAATATATATTTTATTTTCTTCTTTTCACCCCTTTTCTTTCCTTTTCTTTTTCTTTTGACATGGATCACAACAAATAGTTTTACTACAATAACTCTGGCTGCACATAAAATAACACTAACAAATCCAAGTGCTTAAAAACCTTGATGCCACATCTTATGCTTGAGAGTACAACGATTAAATTGTAAGAAATAAAATGGAAAGTGCCGGAGATTATCTCAACCGGGCTTATTATACCCCACACTGCGTCACCACCATCCGATGGTGTGGGATCGATGATCTAGCTTCAATTTCAACCAAGAAAGCAATTTTAGGCCAAACTTTTCTATGGAATTATAAACTCTCCCTTTTGATCACAAATCTTTGAACATAGGTCCAAACTCCCAAAAACCTAGTTGAGCATATCCTCTACTACCCAACCGTTAGGTTTAATCAAGATGAGAGAGAATGGAAGATATCCTAGGGTTGGGGTGTTCCCCCTCTAGGGGCTCGGAGAGAAAGAGGCTAGAGAGAAACCTAAAGAGAGAGGAGAGAAGTAGAGCGTGCCCCTTAGAAAGGGAGAGAGAGTTTAGAGAGAGAGAAAAGAAAGATTGGTGCAGAGAATAGAGGAGGGGAGGTCCTCTATTTATGAAAAAAATTAGGTCTAGGGTTTCCCATGGTTTGTCTCTTAAGTAAAATTGAGAGACTTGTGAGGTGAGAGGTCTGAGTCATCCATTCCATAGATGGGCCATCAACATTATGGAAGGTGTATGAACCATTATCCCCCTTTCTTAAACCATTTTCCCAGCAATAAAAATTAAATAAATTAAATCCAATCAAAATATTGTGCATACAATAAAATAACACAAGCCTTCTCATACTTTCCACAAAATCTTTCAAAATATATCAAGTCAAAATCTAGTAAATATATTCTAATCATATGATCACATGTCATATCCTACAAAATAAGGAAAGAGAATAAAAGGGTGGGGCATGCCACCCTAAAGGGGGCTTCGTGGGCCCCAGCTCCAACAACATGATGGCCCCATGTGCACAATGGGCCCCTATGAAATTATTTATATATAAGAAAAAAAAAACTAGAAATAATTTTATAATATTATTTGAATATTTAAAACATTATAAAATCAATATCTTATTTTCATAAGCTCAAATTTTATAAATAAAATATCCAAAGATTTATAAAAATTCAAATAAAAATTCTAAAATAATATTTATCATAAAATGAACATAATTAAAGTAATATGATGGGAAAAGGATCCATATGGCTTAGGAATCAACAATCATGGGGCACTGCACCTTCAACTGTCGACAACAGATTACACTTACTTAATTAGATCGACCCGGTGTTTCCCATGACCCACAGTCCAAGCAGGGGCTCAATAGTAGGTCACCAAAGTCTGGCAATGAGCCAAGGGGTCGCAATCCCAGTTTATAGATTTCAGGTCCTTCCCTAGAGATGGGCCAAGGTCACCTAGACTTGATATGACCACAACTCCTATGGCATATAGGGGTATCTCTCGCACATGAATACGCTTCACCCTAAAAGGTGGCTTGCTTTCCCGAAATGGTCTATCAATATGCATGTCGTGTGATGGTACATGGATGAGGCTTTGGCCCTCGTCGCTGAACGCTACCATTACACACAAGGGTCACACAGTCCCTCGGCTCACTCATCCGGGTATACTTTGACCTCATCAAGGGATGACCCATTAGAACCCTTATCGGTTTATACTCTATAATCAGGAAATATGGGTTTTTCTCAACCGACTAGCCTAGGCCGTCAAGCACAGTCCGGTATCAGCAACCATCGGTTTGCTTAGTATGGTCCACGAGGGACCACACTCCCATTGAGTTTATATCTACATCAAATGTCTTATTAGAATCACTCAAAAGGCCTTTAAAAGCCACATAACCCTACAGTAAGCCCAAAAGGACATAGTTGGAAGAAGTGAGAAAAAATATGGGGACCTATGGACTCACTGAGAGTATAGCCCTTAATAGAACAAAATAGCAAACCAAGATTCG
The DNA here is from genome assembly GCF_054954075.1 of Amborella trichopoda. Lineage (NCBI taxonomy): Eukaryota > Viridiplantae > Streptophyta > Magnoliopsida > Amborellales > Amborellaceae > Amborella > Amborella trichopoda. The sequence continues at coordinate 41,709,658 of NC_142338.1, forward strand.
TGTAGCCGACTCCAATTAGTTGGGAAAAAGCTTTGACAATGATGTATTTCCCTCCATTATCTCTCGTGAATGTTTGTTTAGATGATGTGGCCATTTAAAGGCCTTATAAGAGCATGAATTGAAAATCTTCATATAGTGATATGATGACTCAAGTCGAAGCATGGTTTGGATGGACTGTGTGGCAATTCTAATGTTGTAACTCACTTGAGTTTCGATGTATATTACCAGGCGATAGAGTGAAAATTGAAATAAGCTGATTGATGTCTAAAACCCTTAGCCTAGGGCATATGGCACAACCGATAAGGGTTCGTAGGGTCATCCTTTGATGAGGTTGGAGAGATGCCCAGGGTGGTTGTGTGAGTGTATAGAAACCAATTCTCTTGACTTGGACTACAAAGTAGATAAAAAAAGCCAATACGCTTTTAAATTTTTCAATACATTTTGAAATTACAATTTGTAAACACAAATTTCAGCAAGGTCACTGTACTCATTATCATCATAGCCTTTTTCCAATTAATTAGGGTCAGCTACACGAATCCTGGTCTGCCATTCTGCTATATTAAAGGCCATACTACAATTGAGAGGATAGAAATCAATGAGCTATTCACTTTCAAATACACTCAATTGAGAGGATACAACTCAATTGGGGGTCCTTGCGTATGAACAAAACAAGTTATAAAAGGAGATCAAACTACACATGTATAATATACATTTGACAATTCAGCACCATTAAAACTTGCAAAGCAAAATTATACATGAATGAATTCAAAAAAACTCATCACAACATGATCTCCATCATATCAACCTACATATGCTCAAGTGTACAACACAATATAACAATGGGAAGTCAACCAGAGCTATCGAGTTCCCGGTTTACAGCCTTGAGTCTTAGCAATGTGCCATTGGGTAACATGAGATGGCATATCTCAAAATTGGTCCAATTCATTATCTCGTATGTGAGAAGCCAAGTATCTATTGATACACACTTAAAACATGAAAGGATTTCCAGAGATCTAAAGATCAAATCAAGTGGAAAAATCATAGGAGAAAACCGGGTTCTTAAAACACAAAACCGGTTCAATTGAGTTCACAATCCGGCACACAAAAATTCGACATAGTCTCTTCTTATAAAATCAACAATTCAAGAGAACAAGATGAAAGTTGAAGTGACCGATATGATCATAAAAATCTCAGAGAAACATCAGCCAAAATAATTCCAAAATCCAAGGAAGAAAGCTCATTGAAAACTATGTTAAATAGTGAATGGATGAAGCCTTTAATTATATGGATAAAGAGCGATCAATAATCAATCAAGGGATCAAAGATCTAATCACCAAAGGATGAAGTAATGTTGTTGTAATTGAGAATTTACGGCAAGAAGAAACTAAAGAAATCAATGGAAATAAAATTGATCTTACTCAAGAAGGCTTGAAGACTAGATCATCCAAGACTTGAATTTGAGCTTTAAATCACCATTAATGGAGTAGAATGAGACCTTCAATGGGGTTCTTCTCTCACCTTTTCTCTTAAGATGGAAAATTTTTGAGAGAGGAAGGAAGAAGAGACCTAGCTGGAGCAGGCCACTTCTTGGAAGAAGAGAGAGAGGTGTGTGCCATATTTGGAGGGAAGGAATTTGTAACGTATGAACTCATGTGTAAAATGAAAGATCATGGGGTGTTTATAAATTTTCAACCCTCAAGTGCGGAGATGCTTCTAGATGAATGAATATTAGTCCTTGATGTCATCTACCAATAGCTACAAAGATGCATGATCCTCGCCCACCATCTACCATCAAGATAGGTGATATGGATTTAAACACCTTTATCCTCCTTTATAATTCACTCCAATTTCCCTTGTTATCAAAATGCCCATACTCTTTACATTTATAAAGCTAAAACCAAGATGCAGGATATGCCCTTATGGTCATTTGTCAAAAATTCCAGCAAAAAACAAATCTTAGAAGTTACCTCCATTTCGTAAGAGCATGTGGGGCTAATTAAATCATGCCATGTAAGCTAGGTGGTTAATTACACAATTGCAATATACCCTTAGGGTTAGGCTTGTAATTACTAACCCTATATCTCTTGTAGAATCCTCCACACATGTGCACAAACCCCCTTGCTTTAGGCATTAAACATGTGCCAAAATAATTTTTTCAAAATTCAATATATTACAAAATTCCAAAATTCAATACATTTAACTTAAATGAACAAATCAACAAAGGACGTGGGGGTCCCTTGGTAGGGTTGACATCACCCCCACATCATCTCCACATGGGGGGAATGTGGAACTCCCCAAGCCGACACGTGGATACCCATTGGCCATTTGGGTGTCCCCTTTGGATCCTGGAGGACTGTCCTTGTTTGTCATTTTTTTCAAACAATTCTGAAAAATGGATTTTCTTGCCTAGAAAAATCCAAAAAAATTCTCATAAATCCATAAAAATCATTTTAATGATTTTCCATCAAATTAAATCATATTGGCATTGATTAAAAATATTTACATAGGAAATTAGGATTCTTGGAGTCGAATTACAAAGAAGCACTCTACTCAAGTAGACCTGGAATCCAAAGCCACCTTCTCGGTATGACCCAACAAACTCATGACCCACAGTGTATAATCAGGGGCTCATGTGGTCAGTCTATCAAAGTCAAACCGATGTGCGACTTTGAATCCCCAAATGTAAGTGGATTTCAAATACACCCCCTAAAGGATATGCACACATAAGGTGCAGGGTTCCCTCTCTTAGCACATGTGCATAGCTCTAACCAAGGGATCGCTAGAAGAGCGGCTTCCTATGCATTGTGACTGTATATGCACATGCTATGAGAAGGTTCTAAGAGTCAGGGATTTAGGCCAATATCCTCTATTGGCCCGAACCTTCTCGTACAAGGCTTTTCATCAGCAAGCTCATACATAAATCACTTTACCCTAGCCCAACACTCAGTCATGGGGTTTACAACTAACCCTGACTAAGAGGTAACCCTCAACTCTCTCGGTAGCTCCTATGCATAAATCCTCGTCATGACTTAATCGGGGTTCCATGACTCTTGATCCTAGTCGGCCAAGATCCTAGAGTCATGCTGCTCTTTTACTCCCACTGAAGTTAATAGCCATTGAAAATGTCGCATTTAAGGTCTTGAAAGCACATAATTCCAACATGTTAGCCAAGGGACTGGGTGTGACCCTGTGTGTGGTGGTTAGCCGGAGAGGACAAAGCTCAAAATCCTAGTCATTGTCATCACACGGCATGTACACTAGATAGCCATCCGAGAAGCAGCCATTTGGGGCATGTCATGTACATGTGCGAAAGAGATGTCTCCCTGTAATACTGGATTGCATTGGAAGGACCTATGAGAGAGAGTGTGTGCCCAATGGGACCTGTAATCCATGGGTTGTGGGCCATAGGCTCCATTGGGAAAGTTTGAGAAGATGACAGAGGATGCGGTTTCCAAAAGGGATGGAGTGCCTCAGTATATTTGTGTTATCCTTGACTCCTTGGATCCAATTCCCATCAAAATTCATTTCAAAATAGTTTAATGTCTAATTTGAATTTTAGGACATTAAAATGATTTTCTAAAACCCTCTGAGTATTTTATTTTACCTAAAAGGATTTTTATGTAGCTAAAATTTTCTGAATTTAATTCATTCAGAGAGAAAATAAAAATACTTATGGGGCTCTAAAAGTCATTTTATTAATTTCTAAAATTACTAGAGGGTGTGGGGACCAAGATTTGGTTGGGGCCCACCACATGGAGCCCATTGTGGGGGTGTCGGGCCCACAAGTTGCCTACATGGGTGGCACCCCCCACCTTCTTTATGTTTCTCTTTCTCTCATAAAGTAACTTGAGGGGGAAGTTTCCCATGGAAGAGAGAAGGGTGATTGAATTATTTTTTTTGGGAAAGTTTTTTAATTGATTGAAATCAGTATTATGTATTACTTTATTTTACATAATCAAATATTTGATGAGAATAGGGTTAAGGAAACTGAGGGATAATGGTTCTCGCACATTCCTTTTAATCATGACGACCGAACTAAAGAATGTAAGGGTAAGATCTCTTCACCCATAGGACTCTAAGATCTACAGTCGAGATTGAGTCTCCATAATGATGACAAACCCCAAAACCCTAGTTTTGCACTATAAATACCCCCTCATGGGAATGATTTCCACACACTTTGGTATTGACCTCTCTTCTTTTCTCGCTCTTTCTCTCTCTGAATCCAGCACGCCCCACTCTCTCTATTTCTTCTCTCTCATCTCTCTTTCTAGGGTTGGGAAATAAATAAAGAGGGGACTATGCCAAAGCCATAAAGGGATGGCACGCCCTAGCCCATAGTAAACCTAGGTTATGAAGAAAGGCTCTATCCCATGCTATCTCATGCTCTCATATCTTGAATAGAGTTTTGCCTAGGCTTCCCTTACTGTAAGAAAAGGTCAAAAGGCAGTGATCCCATGCGCCATCGGCGGAGGAGACCCAATGTGGGGTGTTGGAAGTGCTTGGGGCTAACCCTTGGCAAGGTATTTAATATTCTAATAGCTTCAAGTCTCTTGATCCAATTCATGCATTGTGTTTTGTTTCATTGTAATAACTGTAATGGCATGCAAGTAAAGGTCCTAGATTGTATTAGGGTTTATTTTTATGAATTAAAGATGTAATTTTGGACACTTGTAAGTCTTCTAGTCGATATGAATAAAAGAAAGAAAGTAACAATTTTTTTAGCTGTATATACTTGGCTAGATCACATTGTCCTATCTTTCAAAGTTCAACCAAAGAACCATAAGTCAACATTGGTTTCAAGTCGGTCTCGTTGCAACTTGTTCTTTGGTAAATTTCACATCCTTTTTATCAAAAAAATTTCACATCCTAGTCACAAGATTAACTTCTGAATTTGAAATTTCAGATTGTTGCCTTAAGCTAATTGATTTCCATCATAAAATCCTTTATTTGTTAGAGCTATATTTGTTCAAACACCAGGTAGAAAAATGTCACGTCAACCAAGGAATACTTTAGTTTAGAGTTTGGATAGAGCATTGATGCATTGTGTTTTACACAAGGAGCATGCAAAATTACTGTATTACTTTATTTCGTGAGATGACACATACCAAAATTGTGTCACAGATGTTCTAGTAGCCTTACAATAAGTACACTAACATCCTTTCCTCAAATAAAAAAAGCTACACTAATATCCTAGCAAGTGTTTCTTTTTCCTTCAGCATGCTGCAGAAATATAAAGAACTATAAAAATGTTTGGTGATTTGGTCCACTTCATGGTTATCAGATGCACGCGTATCACACAATCACAACAGAAATAATGCCCACAAGCAGGGGTAAAATATTCATTCCCTACTAGTTTAGATTTTTTAATAGCTTTTGTCCACAACAAAAGTAATATGCCTGCTTTGTGGGTGCATAGAGGTGCTTAGCACAAGAACTCTTCTCAGCTACCATACCTTGTAATAGACAAACTAAATAGCACGGATGAACTCTTAACAAAAGCATATCTAAAGAAGGCTACAAATCCACAGAAGATACATTTGCAATCAACCAGTCTCCACATAAAATAAGGTTTGAGTACATCTGGCAGATGTTATGGTTGTCTATGAAGCAGTGTTACAAAGACACCGACACTCGTTTTGGTGTCAAACATGTACCAGGAGAATCGAGGACTTCATCTATGAAAACCAATATGTGGATATGGCAAGACAACGCATTACAAAAAATTTTTAAAATTAAACATAATGTTATATAAAAAACATCAGACATTTCTTTGCACAGATTTATTGTCCTCTTAGTGGTAAAGTGCACTGCTCCTTATGAAGGAGACTGTTGATCTAACCTTAAGGTGTGAGTTTTCCATTCTTTTATATTAAATGAATCTTTTTACAGTATATAACTATTCACTTTTCATGCAGGCTATTCACTCCTTTAGTATATAACTATTCACTTTTCATGTAGGCTAAGCGCTATGCGAGCACCAGTAGACTTGACCACTTCCACTTCAACATGTTATGGATTCCAAACCTGACCTGATGTTTATTTTTAAAATATTAACAAAAAACTCCCAGAGGGATTTGATCTTGAGCCCTCTTGAGCTAAGAAAGTCCACTCTACCATGTAGCTCAAAGTCTTTTATTGTAATAAAAATTGACAACATTTATATACCACACGTCGATATGTACTGAAAATCAATAAAATTGCCCTGCACATATGGTCAAGTGAGGCCTATGTCTACACGCGTTGACATGTGTCTAACTATCGACACGTGACACCATATATTGGAGTACTCAGGTAAAACTAGTATGAACATGGCACAATTGATGTCATAGAAAAAGAGTTTAGATTAATGAAATGCACAGAAAAATTGAAACCAATAATTTGAGAAAGAACATAAAAAGACATAAAGAGATGAAAGCACACTGTCTGTTGTCAGGCCGTCCCATAATGTCATAAATTCAGTCTTCATGTTTGTTAAGGTTTCTTGCTCAGTATTGCGGCGCTGACCCAATAGGCTGTCAACCTCATCTATGAATATAATGGCAGGTTGAAGCTTATATGCCAATGTAAAGACAGCAGTAACTGCAGGAATTACCAAAGGAATATCAGAACAAAACAATGTACTTGACTAACAAAAATAATGTACAACCAATCAGCACAATTACAAACTACGCAAACCCAAACCTGCACTGAAATATTTTCTAGAGAGGAAAAAATATGTCAGAATTTATAAACTTCTTAAAAAAGAAAAGCATTATGTCAAAATACAGCATGGCCATGATGATATTGTGCAAAAGTGCTCCGAACTAATCGAATTCAATGCATCAAAATAAACCCCACTTTTTGTCCACTATACAATTGAACAATATTTCCACTACATGCATACCGAGTTTTTGAGCGTCACCAAACCATTTACTCATCAAATTGGACACTCTCACATTGATAAAAACTGACCCAGATTCCCTCGCAATGGCTTTTGCCAACAAAGTTTTTCCAGTTCCAGGTGGACCATAAAGCAATACACCTTTTTGAGGAGCTAGGAGCTTTCCTCTTAAAAACAAAAGAGGCCTTTGGAGAGGAAGAATAATCAGCTCATGAAGGTCTTCTTTAACTTTTTCAAGACCACCAACTGCCTCAAATGTCACTTTAATCTCATCAGGGTTGATAACATCACAAGCTACCATATCCTGCACATGAGATTTAAGCAGCAAAATAAGTGAATCATTTCTAAATACAAAGAGAATATTTAACACAACATCTAGAGCATGACATCGCAAAGAGGATAGCAGAAGTAGCCAGAAATGAGAACATCAATTAGAATAGAAAGTAAAATATGATTCCTTTCCACATTAGAAATAAGAAACTAACAATGTTAAAAAAGGCAGAGGCGGCTACCCAAACACAAAGGCGGCCTAAAGGAAAGGGGTTGGGGTGCGGGCCTTATGTTGTTTGGTGCATTGTTTGAAAAGGCGGACCACCTAGTGCCTAGGCGGTCCAGAAAGCCTAGGCACCTTGCCGAGGGCTATGCGGCCCTATTAGGCGGCCTGCCCCAAGGCGGTCGCCTAGGGCATGCGCCCCACCCAGGGGCTGAAATGCCCCTCGTTGAGGGGCAGTTTTTTGTCTTTTTTTAATAAAAAATGGGGGATAATTGTGGGTTGTAGGTTTATTTGAAACTTAAACCCCACTAGACCAAATGTAGAGAGAAAAAAAACCTCAAAAAACTAGTTTTTGGTGATTTCCATTGGATCAAAGGGTTTCTCAAAGTTATGAGAAAACGATCTAAGCATCACCCATTGAGATTAGATTTAATTTGGATAATTTTATAAGTCTATTAGAAGGTTTTTTAGAATATTTTAACCTCAGAAAACACCTCAGAGGTGGAAGTTTGGAGATCGAGCAATCAAAGTTAGTGAAAATTTTTATTTGTTAGATTGCTTATATTATTTTGAGATGTTTCTTAGGGATCGAGCAATCAAAGTTAGTGAAAAATTTTATTTGTTAGATTGCTTATATTATTTTGAGATGTTTCTTCGGGATCTAATCGAAGTGGTGATCCCGGTTGGAAATATGGCTATAACACGAATCCTTTGGATAAAAATTGCATAAGATGCAATTATTGTGAAAATGATACAAATAGGGGCATAAACCGGTTTAAGAAACATCTTGCCGATATCAAGGGGGATGGTGCCCCATGTAAAAAAGCTCCTGATGCTATTAGAGAGAAGATAAAAAAATTTATGAGTCTTGTAAAAAAGAAAAAAGATGAGAGACAGGCATCCATAACAGAGATGAGGTCTAAGGTTCGAGTCAATTATGATGATGACGATAGTGATTAGGATGGGGAGGGGTGTCAAGAGGTAGAACAATCACAGTCCCCAGATTAGGGGGAAGGGAAAGGGAATTGTACTTGGTTCTGGGAGTGGGGAGGCCTAAGAGGCCTTGGGTTAGAGGGCCTATAGATTGTTTTTTGCCTCGGCTTGACCCTAAAGTTGCAGGAGAGAAAACAAAGAAGCAAACAACTATTGAAAATAGAATCAAGAAGGAAGCAAGAGATAGAGCTACACGGTCCATTGCTTGATGGTTTTATGAGACGAGATATCCCTTCAATACCTCTCGCCTAAGCAGCTTCAACACCTTGGTAGAGGCTATTAGCTAATTTGGGCCTGGAACGAAACCCCCGACCCCATATGCGCTATCAGAGCCTCTTTTGAAAAAAGAAGTGATTATCATAAGGGAGATTGTTGATGTTCAGAAGGATGCATAGGCTCAGTATAGGGTTTTTGTTATGACTAATACTTGGAGTGATAGGAAGAGAAGAAGCCAAATGAATTTGCTGGTGAATTGCCTCTTAGGGATTGTTTTTTTGAAGTCTATTGATGCCTCTAATTATAGACATGATGCCCATTACATATTTCAAGTGATGGAGAAGGGAATCAAGGAGGTTGGGGAGAAGCATGTTATACAAGTTGTCATAGATAATGCTGCTTCTAATGTTGTTGCTGCTAATTTGTTGCACATATCTTACCACACTATATAGACCTCATGCTTGAGGTTCTTAGCGGTTTGAGCGATATTCCAGGTGCAGTGAAGAAGGAAAAGTCGGTTATGACTTTTATTTATTGCCACACCCTCACCATCAGCATGATGCGTAAATTTACAAAGAAGAAAGAGATTGTGAGGCCCGAAGTCATGTGATTTGCTACTTGGTACTTATGCGTAGATAACATACATTCAAGGAGAATCTCGTAGAGGCAAATGTTTACCTCAGATGAGTGGAGAGCATGAAAGTGGTCCAAGAATCAACTTGGGAAGAAGGTGAGAGATATTATCCTCTCTAAGGCTTTTTTAGCGAGGGGTGAAAGGGCGGCGCTCTTTAGGTATTTTTTTCCTCTTGTCAAAGTCATTCACATGGTTGATAGTGACAAGCCCTCTATGGGCTACATATACGAGGCAATGTAGAGATGCAAGAGAGAGATAGCCCAAAATTTAGATGATGATGTCAGCCACTCTGAGCCTGTTTGGAAGATTATTGATGGGAAGTGGGATAGGCAACTACGTAGCATGCAACTAGTTATTTTTTGAACCTAGCTTTTTTTTATGCTAATAGGGATATACACACAAATGACACAATTATTATTGGATTTAATAATTATATAGATGCTAGTGGACGCTCCGAATAATGCGATGCTAATATCGATTAAAATGTCTAAATAAACATTAAACAACAAAAAATGATTGGAGTACATCACACTCGGAGCCAAATTCGCCCGTGCATTCCATATCATAGAAACACAGGTTTTTATATCATATACTGGGAACGGATCAGTTCAAGAGGTTTAATCCTCTATTACAATTTACATCAGTCTAAACCTAGACTGAATACCCTTGATTCGAGTCTTGAAACCTATACATTTGCTTCAAAGAAAGAAAATATACAAATATATGAAAGAAAGGAATAATACCAATGGGCATATTGGCCTGTATACCTGAGTTTAAATGTAGGGACACTATTCTTTGAGTTTTGCTCCTTCGATAACGGGCTTCAAATGGATCAAAAGCAGAATAAGATAAACTTCTATCTCTCTATCTCAGATATGTTTCAGAAGACTGTCGTGGAGTGGACCGTTTCTTCACACACCGTGTACACAACCACTCTATCTCTCTCTAAAAGCGATGATTCAACCTTATAGGGTCCAATTGAACCAAGCAAAATCGAGCTAATCGAACCTCGAAAAGCAAACCCCTCTATGATTGATCTTCACGATGATAATTACGTCGTTTATCTTGATAACTACATGGATTAAAACGGATTTATATTTTCGCACAGGTGTCTTCTAATGATAATCTCATGTTTCAGTCAATGGTCATCTTCAAAATATTCGAATTCAAATCTCAGGTTCAGCGTGAACACGCATGAGCAAAATCAGGAATCTGTTATCTCTTTATCCCCTGTCAGTCAAGCTTCTGCAACGCAACTCTGAGATGTCTTTGTAATTCTTCAATCGCTTTCTCATGGTAGATCCTTTGAACATGAAATTTGGAGAGATGAAAGAGGACTTAGAGATGAACCCAATGGTCCAAGTCTCTCTTAAATGGATCAAAGATGAAAGAGATATCATCCTCCAAGTTACTTTCTTACGACTGGAAATTGCATCAGCAAAACTAGTGTGTTGCGGATCCAACCGCTTCCAACACACCTATCAAATAATGCCACACCTTTTAAGGTGATAGGCCATTGGGTTAGGATTCCAATGGTCTTGGTCCCATGATAAAAGCCTTCATATCAAGAGAGAAATATCAATTTTGGTGACAGGGTGTCAACCTGGATGTAACATACGGAGTATAAAGTTTTTAAGGCTTTAACTGCAGAGGTATGCGGATGACGGGTTAAACCACCTCCAAATGATATGAAACTTCACGGTAAGGGATATCATGTCTCAAATATGATTCCCTGAGAATCACGGCTAAATCCCAAAACATAAAGTTTTGGGGCGTCGGTCAAGGTAAATCTTGATTGACGTTAGATACGGATATTGGGTTAAGCCAATTCCAAATCTTGTCCAATTTGTAAAATTCTTGGACATATAGGCATATTGCGGCCCCATGGTATTTTTAAGTATTTTACTGCATTATGATGTCACATTGCGAGGTATCCTTATTCCCCATCAGTTAAGCCTTATCTCCTTAACTGACGATGGAGTAAAAGAAACATATCACATCTCATCCAAAACTCCTCCAATATCCAGTAGAGGCATATAGGGGCCTTAGGAGTATATGTGTCCCAGAGTTTCGTATTAAATTTAAACGTCTTCGTAGTTTCTTATCATATGTCACGATGTACATGCATAACTGACGATTGAAATCAGGAAAATATATTATCAAAATGTATCAAGTTCCTCAATATATCACATGGAGAAGCATATTGTGGCCTTAGGAGTATATGTATCCTAGAACCTGTCTCCCAATGAGATGGCTTTAATATCTTTCGTCATCAATCGTAAGTTAAAAGATGAACATGTTTGACTAATGAGTCATTAGTTGTAAGTCACAACATATAGGGACTGACTAACGAGTCAGGGTTCCGAAGGCATATTGGAGCCCTCATATCATGAATCCTGAGCATATCATATCTTTCATATCATATTATCTCATATCATATGGGGGGTATATCTCGACAGGTTTTATTAAGAACCATGCTCATGTCTCATCGACTGTCTGGTAAGACCGCTATCAAGCGTGCGTCAAAAACTCCGCTTTACATTGACATCTTCAATTTATCGAGCGTTCGTCAAAACACCTTTGCTCTCATATTAGCATCTTCAGCTTATTGGGCATACTTAGTCTCATATGGTGACTAAGGAGTATATTCAGCATCCAATGTCTTCAAAGTTTTACGCTTATCAAGCTTACATACCTCATTTATTGTTAGAACATTCATCTGGAGTTCGTCAGAGCCCTTGTCTTACATTACCTTCAATCATACCGAGCACTTGTCAGAATGTATCTAGTCCAGTATGTGACTAAAATTACACCCAACAGCTAGTCCCTAATCCGAATATCCAGGATATTATATGCGCTGATGAACTAATAAGTTACAAGGTGCGGATTAAAGCCTTTTGGGAGTCCAATGGTTGTGAGGCAAATGACCAAAATTGATCCAGGTAATAATATTCTTAAGTTCCTCAAGTTCCAGATTCATTTCATGTTTGTAATTTGTTTTCCATAATCTATAATGCTATTATCCTATATCTTAATATTTCAGATCTATAATTAACAATTGTAATTCAAAATTAATTTGCAGCCAATTGGCGGAGCCAACATGGATGTAATGCTCCAAATTTACAAAAGTTGGCCATTCGGATATTGAGCCTAACCACTAATTCATCCGGCTGTGAGCAAAATTGGAGTACTTTTCAGATGGTAATTTAGTTTACTTTATTAGTTTACAATTTATAATTTACTAATTTGTATTAATAATTTAATACTTTAATGGTTCATTCTCAAAAAAAATTAGTACTTTAGTAGTCATTAGTTACTTAGTCTTAATTAGTTTACTTGTGTCAGTTGTAAATTTGTACTTGTAGTTTTGTAGTACTACTATTATATATTTAATTATTTATTTTTATTAATTAGTTTCATTTGATTTTATTCGATTCATACAAAGAAAAGGAACAAGCTTGAATCAATAGGCTCAATGACCTAGTGTATGTCAAGTATAGCCAATACTTGAAGGAGAGGTTTGCTGAGAGAAATACGAGAGACCTCCTCAGATCAAAAAATATGGTTAATGTTATGGAGTGGTTGGTTGAAGATGATGAAGCTGAGGGACATGAAGGATTGACATGGAGTATGGTTATGGAGGCCTTAGGGACATCAGCCAACCGTCCTAGGGCCACTAGATCTTCTTCCCAGAGGACAAGGGTGGAGGAAGAGGAGGAAGCAGGCAAATTCATAAGAGACAAAAGAGGATGACCATTATATTGAGGAGGGAGATGATTCCGTTGATGATGGATTTGACTCCGATGTATATGATACAGATGTAGCTGACCTTGCTTTTTCTGATAATGAGTGATGAGTCTGATGAGTGATGATTGAAGACTCTTTTGAGTCTTCAAGTTTCTTACATTTTTGTTTTCCTCCTCTTGGTTGTGTATTGTAGTTTGGTAACTTTGGTTTTGAAATTTTAAGTTTTAACAGTGTGTGGACTATGGATATGGACTTATGGACTAATGGAGTATGGAGGAGTGTATGTGTTATGTGGACTTGTGGACTATAGACATTTGATGTGCCCTAAGTCCCTAACTCTTATGTGTTGCATTGTTATTTCTTATTTTCTTTCAGTTTCTTGATAATGAATTGAAGTGCTATCTTGGAGTATGGACTAAAATATGCATCAATATGTATTTTTTTTAATGTCTTACTTTGAAATGCATGGAATTATGGACTAAAATATGAACTAAAATATGTCTCAATATGTTTTTCTTAATTTTTTACACAAAATCTGATCCTTAAAAACAAGTTTTCTCTCTACTGGACCGCCTAGGCGCCGCCCAGGATTTTTTGAAACACTTGCTTGGTGTGTGTTTTGTGAATGTGTGTATGTATGTGTTTCATGTGTGTGCATGCGCACGTATGTATATGCGTGAGGTCTCGCATGAAATTCTTAAAAATCATCCTCTTTTTTTTTTTTTATTTCTTTTGAATCTATATTTGTGAGAGAGAGGTCTTGAACACTTGGATATGTCCAAAGAGAGATAGAGAGTCTGTTAGAGAGAGGGACCTCACATCGAACACGTGGAGGTCTTCTTCTTTTTCTTCTTCTCACATGTAAAGAGGGAGCATATAGGTCCATGAACACTTGGAGTCCATCTTCTTCTTCTTCTTCTTCTTTTCATATTTAGAGAGAGCACATGGACTCAAGAGAGAGAGAGAGAAGGGCAATACCAAGCCATATTTTTGTTTGGGTAGATTTGAAATTTTTTTTTTAATTTTATTTGGGGGCCCAGACCGCCTAGGCACCAGCCTTGAGCCCGCCTAGGTGCCTACCTTAGGCATACCAGGCCAGACCCCACCGCCTAGGCTACACCTATGCGTTTTGTCAATCAGGCCACCTAAGTGGTAAGGCGACCGAATTTTCATTCACTGAAAATAAATGAGAATTTAATTTGCAATTCACAAAGTCATCAATGAAGAAAGTCCATGCTAATTATAACCCCAATGATGAATGTAGCAAGACATAATGTTCATTGTCCCTCAATAACAAACACAAACCTTTCACAACAAACACAATAAAACGTGCATGAAAAGAATACTCCAGATGCCTCAATTCATTCTTATTAATTAGATGATTTATTACCATGTGATTGCTAAAATTGTGATATGAGAAGAAAGAGTGTGCTTATATCTTTGATATTCTTTTCTTTTTCTTTTTCCTTTTTTTTAATTAGTGATTTGTTAAACTGCATACATCATGTTAGATCAATCAGGATGTCTAAACCAAAATACACACAGGTTGTAGTTGAAATTCCGTGTTTTAGGTATGGAAGGTCAAGAGTTTGAATTCTTGAAGTTTGTCAAAAAAACAGCAAACAAGCTCACCTCTAAATTTTAGGAATTGGTTATGGGCTTAAATGATTAGTCGATGACAATTGCAAGACTACGTCCCCACTGAACTATTAAAAAAATGTATGTATGAGATCTATGTTTTCTTTAGTATTTTATTTTGTAAGTATTAAGCCTTAATTAGTGATGATGGCAGAAATATGTATAAAGTCCTAGAGCATTGTAAGTCACTAGGGGTAAACTGCATATTCTTACACTTCCCTTCCCTCATCTTGGTCGGCCATATCTTGAGAAAAACTTGATGGGGTTTCAACTATTTGCAATTTCTTGAAAGAATTGCTTGAAATCAATCAGAGTTGTCAATTTAAACCTAACATAACTGTCATAAATAAGGGTTATAAAGGCTAATCCTCAAAGCCCACATACTTTTTGATATCAGACAGGTGGCTTTGCTCTTTCCCAACGGTATCATATTGACCAGTACTCAATGTGCTACAAATTAATGGAGACTGAGTGTCATAGGCAAAGAACCCAACAAACTATTTATTCTTAGAAGGGCCTAACAATCCAGCTTTGGCTAAAAAGCAGGACCCATGTGGCCCATTCCTGGTTTAAAAACAGTGCATAGAGGTTTAGCAGTTATTGTTCAAGATGGGTTACTGCTATGGTGAAAACAAGTTTGAGAGTTCTTGTCTCCAAAAGCAAACGCTATGACCATACCCAAAGTTCAAAAATCTCTTTTGTGCTTCTTTAACTTGTCTAAATTTTTCTGCATTTATCCTGAAATATCTACCACATTTCTCTTCAGAATCATTTTGACTTCCCATAATCATATGCCAATAATTCTTTTGGGTTCCTTTCCTATCCCAAAACATCTAAATTTAAATAATCTCCATCCTCCAGATGCCACTCAAAATCGTCATGTCACTAAGGTTCCCATGTTAAAGATGGAACTGATTTTGAAGAACCAGAAATGAAAGAAGAAAACGAAATACATTTCATATATGCAAGCCCTGAAGAAGAAGAAGAGAATAAAGTGTCAATGGAGTAAGGCATTGACCTCATAGGAATTCATGGAGGGTATAGGACGACCCAATCTCTTAGAAAGCTCCTTCTTCTTTTCTGCAGCCTTCTTAGCAGACTCTCTATTTGGGTCGAGTTGCTTAAGCCCAACCGCCAAAATCGCATAGCTCAAAGCAGCGCTGATGGCACAGAGGATCAGCTCCTGCCCTAACGGCAACCGACTACGACGACCCATTTTCCTTCTGATTCCCAATCAATCTTCTTGTATAATAATCTCTCTCCTCTTTCTGTTCTCTTAAAAACTGTTATGTTTCTCTTGCTCCTCTCTTTCTATGAGCTCCTGGTTCTCTCTTCCTTTTAAGCTGTCTATCCAGCGATTCCAGGGTTCTACAAGGCGACTCCTGATTCGGGACTCGTGACTTCGTGAGAAGTGGAAAGATAAAATAGGGCAACATATGTTGGGTACGGTTTGTATAGAGCCTACGCTCTATAGTCTAAACAATCAAATTAGGGCGTACTTTCAAAAAGTGTTGAAAATTATAGTTTTAATACTATAAATTTTTATTTTTATTTATAAAATTTAAAGGTTAAAAAATAATGTAGATCGAGATATCTACGAAAACTTGACAACCTTGAAAATTAATGGCAAAAAACTGCATTACAAAATATACTATTTTCACAATTTAAAATCCATTTTTTTTTCATGTCCATTCATCTTGCATCTTGATGTCAAGATGATCAATTTGAAGATATTTGAACATCAAAACAACCACTTCTAGTGAAATATTTGAGGTATGCTATTGTTTAGAGCCTGACTTAATATAAACTTTCCCCGTATATATTAAAGGGAAAGTATGGATTGTATATACTATGCCATCATTTAAACAATCGAGAAAAGTTTATATAGAGCTGAGGCTTTAAACAATCAAATTAGAGCTACCTCAAATTTTCACTAAAATAGATTATTTTGATGGAAAAATATCCTCAAATTGATCATCTCGACATCAAGATGCATGGACATGAGAAAAAATAGGTTTCAAGTTTTAAAAATAGTGTATTTTATTTTTGGCCAGTCAATTTTCAAGATTTTCAAGTTTTCATATATGTCTATCTACACTATTTTTGTAGCTTTAAACTTTATAAATAAAGATGAAAAATACATTTTAAGGCTATCACAAAGATATCTGGCGTTGAAACCACGTTTCTCAACACTATTTGAAGGTAGGCTCTAATTTGATTGTTTAGAGCTTAGGCTCTATACCGCACCCATTTATTTTTGGTACAAAAATGTCATATTTATTTTTCATTGGATGTGAAATTCAATGGATAAAAGTGTTTTACAACACTTAAGAAATTTTGTTTTAAATTTTATGCTTAAACATAAAATTTAAATGTAACAGTTAATTTTATGCTTAAACATAAAATTTTGCCTCAACCATATGATTTCAAATCTAATGGTTAATGACGATTGTGATCTCCTTAGATCAAAAGTAAATAGCTTCATTCTATACATTTTCAAAAAATATTTTGTAAGGCTGGGAATGTAGAACACAAACCCAGTGCATTACTTGTTAAGAGGTGTGAGTTGGTTCAAGTAAAAGGCTAAAAAGTAGCACAAGAGATGACCAAAAGAACATGGTTAGAAGTAGTGAGAAAAAATATGAGGACTTATTGCCTCACTAAGGTATGGCCTTTGATAGAGAAGAATGACGAACCATGATTTATGTAGCCGAACCCAAATAATTGAAAAAAAGTTTTGATGATGATGTAAGGTTAATGCTTTATAAAACAGAACTCGAATATCACCCGAATAAACCATTTTTCGTGTTAGAAACTCTACTAATTGTAATTACCCAAAACAAAAAATTGTACTAATCGATTACCTCTGCACAGATAACTAGGATTGGGACACTATAAATAATCCATCTTGCAACATCTTGAATATTTTTTATTACAACTCTTCACAAATTTATTAAATATGCATTGTTTATTAGCTTTGTACGATCAAAAGTGGACTTAGATTTTCAGGTCATTTTTTTTTTTTTTTTTGCATCAAAACCATATTCTCCTACACGATTTTGAGCCGGGGCCTTGCCAGATTTCATAAAATCAAGCCTTACAAAAATGGAAAATAGATTCATACATGTTGAACTGCATGACTACATATGCGGTCCAAAACGTGTAAAACATCCATCTTAAAAATGGAAGCAAGTACGTATTCCATCTAGAAACAATAAAAACTAATGGTCCAAATGTTTTCTTACTAGAATTATTATTTTATTTCTTAACATTTATTTATTATTCATATTCATGATCTCCATGTTAGAGATTACATGTTTTTAAAAATTAAATCAAAAAATCCATCTCAAAAATAGATTTATTAAGAGGCCGCATTTCTACATATGCAGGTTTGGCCGCATAGAAACCAGGTCCTACCAAAATAGCATTATTAATAATTTAAATTAATATATATACCTCACAAAGATGTGACGATAAAAGAAGGAAAATTATTTCATGCGGGCTCGACGGCATATCTACATATGTGGTCCAGCAAGTGTAATCTGTCTTAAAGATGGATGCAAGTAGGTGTTTTATCTAAAAACAATGAAAACTAACGATCCAAATGATTTTTTATTAGAATTATTATTTTTAGTTTTTAAATTTTATTTATTTATTCATATTGGTGATCTTCATGTTAGAGATTACATGTCCTTAAAAATTAAGTCGTAAAATCTATCTCAACATGTCCTTAAAAATTAAGTCGTAAAATCTATCTCAAAACTAAATTTATTAAGAGGCCTGCATTTCTACACATGTGAGCTTGGCTACATAGAAACCGGGTCCATAAAAGAATCTACGATTTTGTTTTTTAGGTGAGTCAGTGGGCAGAGGGCTCCTACCCTTGATAGGAATTGCGCCTAGGATGTAGCATTGCAAATCATCAAGCGCTAACCAATTAAACCCGGACTTTTTTCCTGAATCTATGCTATTGGTATCACAAATTTTATTACCTAAGTCTTTTATTCACGGAAGGAATTAATGCAGTTACTTGTTAAATATTTTGTTGGGCCACTCAATCTTATCAAAGAATTCTTTTGACTTAATCAACATTCATTAGATACTAATTATCATTGTATTTTAATACAGAACTTCTTGAATGCCATATTCTATTATGGGCATTTACCTTTGAAATAGGGAGGTCACAATTACTTACAAGTTACAACTATCCGATGTGAAATATGATAGCTTGGATGTGTCACAAAGTTTGAAAAAATTTCTTTTGAACTTTGAGTTTGGTCAATCAAATAAATGAAATCACGCAATTTCACATCCAATAGTTAAGATTTATTATAACCACCTTGTACCAAAGGTAAACGATCTCATTATATGATTTTCCTTTTGTTATTAGAGAGTGTTAGAATATATATTTCTCAAAATAAGATAATGGCATATTTTCATTTACTATATTGTAATTAATATTGCATATCAAGGTGGATAGTGTCATTTCCCATAATAATAAATGCTTTATTTCTATCAAACATGTATTCTTCATCATTGATTAGTTACACAAAATACACCTAGATGAAAATTTGTTAAATACACAATAGTTTTTTATTTTTTATTAAAAATACCTTAAATGACCCATAATCCTCAATGAACACAAAATGAATCATCAAATACACAATAGTTATTAAATACTTTTTTTTATGCGAAACATGTATTCTTCATCATTGATTAGTCACACAAAATACACCTAGATAAAAAGTTATTATATTGAGAAAAAGGGTATCAAGTGTTAAAAAAATATTGAGTTGGTTAAAAGAATATTCCATCAGTAATAGTTATATAACAATGTCACTTGTTAAAGGTAAAATGTAAACCTGTACAAAGGGGCACAACACTTGCAAAATTTTCAAAGTAAACGAAACCATCAAAGATTTTAATAAAGAATTTTAGAGAAAAATGAACTGTCAAGAAATATTGTTCTCCCACATTCAACTGTGATGGCTCTTTCATTATATATACAATCGTGATATAACGGTACAATATGCATTTTTCTATCTTGTTACGTACAATATGTACTTTCCTATCTTGTTATATTCTCTAAGAAAAAATAAAAGAGTTACATTCTCTCACAAAGGAAAAAACAATATTTATATTGTGGCCTTTCCAAAAACTAATATTGTTGGACTTTATTTCTATTATCCCCCTCAAACTTGGCTGGGTAGGTATTTGAAGTTCGAGTTTAAATCAAATATCTCAAAAAAACATCTTGTGGCAGATGCTTGGTAAAGATATTAGCTACTTGATTGCGAGAGGAAACCATTCGAGTGACAAGTAAATCAAGAGCAACATTTTCATGCACAAAATGATAGTCTAACTCAATGTGTTTTGTTCGGGCATGGAAAATGTGATTAACTGTCATGTAGAAGCACTAATATTATCACAAAAAAGTTTTAGTGGTTGAGAATGAGGAACCTCCATATCTAGAAGAGTAAAAGAAAGCCATGTTAATGATGCAGCAATGGATGCCATAGATCGATATTCAACTTCAACAGTTGAACAATAGTCGAATGTTTCTTAGCACTTCAAGATATGCAATTGAAACCAAGATAAGTACAAAAACCAGTGATTGAACAGTGAGTACCCAGTCTGCATCAAAGAAGGCATATAACTCTAGAGAACTAGCAGATAAGACTCTTATACTCACATGACTGTGTACCGTTGAGATAATGAAGAATCCACTTAACTGCCTGAAAA